>NC_034410.1:136693778-136799524 GCF_002078875.1 Numida meleagris
CTAATCTGTGTTTTCTTGTGCTCTGCCACAAGTAATTCACCCTTCTCGCTTTGCAATGGAGGCAACGGTTTTCAAGCATTATCAACAGCACCCTGAAGCTGCTTCAGAAGTTACTGAATGAGGTTGACTATGAAGAAATATCTACATGAACCTTTTAATATGTCACATTTAGATTACAGTAACAGCCATTGCAGCTCTAAATCTGAAATGGCATTTCACAGCTAAGAATAATAATCATTCATCAGAACTTCCTGAGGAACTATGTACTTCTTGCTGAATATTTCCCAGGTTCTGCAGACTTCCAAAATTCCTGGAAGCAAAACTCTTCCTTTTCAAATTCTCACCTGCATTTGCTGTTCTTGTCAGTGCTGCATGGCCTGTGTATGAAGCACTGGGTATGGCTGGTAAGGTCAGAAAGAGAAAACAATAAATGACAGCACCCTTCCTATGAAGAAAGGCTGAGGGAGTTGGACTTGTTTGGACTGGAAAAGAAAAGGCTCAGAAGAGACCTCATTGCAGCTTTCCAGTAGTTGAAGGGAGCTTGTAAGCAGGAGGGGGACCAACTTCTTACATTGTCTGACACTGATGAGATAAAGGGGGATGGCTTTAAACTAAAAGAGGGGAAATTTAAGTTAGATGTTATGAAGAAATTCTTTACTCAGAGGGCAGTGAGGCTCTGGCACAGGCTGCCCAGAGCAGCTGTGGATGGAGCTGCCCAGAGCAGCTGTGAAGCTCCACATCCCTGGAGGACCTCAAGGCCAGGCTGGATGGGGCCCTAGGCAGTTGGATCTGGTAGGGGGAAGCCCTGCCCTTGGCAGGGGGTTGGAGCTGGGTGGGCTTTGAGGCCCTCTCCAAACTAAGCCATTCTGTGATCCTATGACTCCGTTACAGTAATTAAAGATGAATCTGCTCTAGGAGATAATTACCCAGTGCTTGCTGTGTGACCAGAGCAAGAACAGGGTGTGGTATGTCCCCACTTGTTTTTAATTTGGTTGTCAAATCACAGCAGAGCTCAAAATGGGGCCTCTTGAGGTGGCTGTCAGGAGTTACAGATGCCAGCTGCTTTCATAATAAGCTATACAGGACCAAAGTAGGATTAGGTGGTAGTAGTATTAATATGCATTTTCTCTTTATAGCAGGCTGTAATTTTTCTGTTAATTGTTTTTTTCAAAACAGAGTCTTTGAAAGAACTCATTAGGCCGGCTTTCTCCAACTGTATGCCAGGACACTGGCTCAGCAATAACAACACAGAAACCATCTCTGTTATCTTGCTGCTGCAGCCCCAGGAGAAGCCTTCTCCCCATTCCACATCCAACCAAGACTAACGTCAGGATGTGCGCAAGTGACCAAAATCTGTCATGTCACAGTTCAGTCCCCAAAGTCCTTGCATTTCTTTCATCTCTCCTGCCTCTTTCTAGTTTAAGTGGCTGGATAACCAACTCAGCTGGAAATCAAACATTTCCATGAAGCTTAAAACATAAAAATAATATCACTGATGCAGGGAGTCACAGAATGGGAAGGGTTGTAGTGGGAAGCAAACCTACAGAGCCACAGAAATCTCATCACCTCCAATACAAGGAAAGGGAACTGGAGCCTCCCTTCTGCAGCTCAGCTCCTGAAAATTTTAGGCACATTAAAATGCAAATGAAATGATCTATTTTTATATAGCTATCCTATGGAGGATAGAGCTAAGCCTAGTTTGCAAGCCAGTAAGAGAAGTGGTGATACACCAGTGTGATATGGCGGTGGATGATGTCAGGTGGCCCAGCAGCAACAAATCTAGCATTCCATTTTGTGCCCACTGCCTCTTGTGCTGTCAGGGACAATGGAAGATGCTCAGAGCTCTTGGTGAAGAGGTAAGTGGGAAAAGTGTTGGTGACTCCTGGCACCATCTCTTTCCATGCTGCTCCATCCCTTTCTTACAGGGTCACACATAAATATGCACCCATCTCCATGTTCCTTGTGGGCAGAGGGAGGGTAGGTAGCTTGAGTTTGCTAAGCTCTCTCCTCTTTGCCTTCCAGCCAGAGTAAGCACAGTCAGAAACAGTCATTGAGCTGCACAGCTAAAAGGAATAATTTGCTTTGCATTGAAAATTACCTCAGCACAACTTTCTTGCTGGTGCCTGGCTGCCATGAAGCCCCAGGGGCAGCCAGCAGCTGGCAGCTTCATGGTGTGGCAATACCTCAAGAGAAACCTCAGTCTCAGAGGAAATCCTGTTCTATTAATGCCTGAGCTGTGTGCCTTATTGCCATCATTGCTGTTACATATCATCATAATCACAGAGTGAAGTGAGCTGTCTCCTCTCCCAGGTTTGTGGCATGGATAATATTCAGAGTGGTAAGAGGAGCTCTCCTGTATATTGCCCTAAATCTGGAACATTAAGTTATTTAAATGAGGGAAATCAACCTCTTACAATTAATTAAGGTTTCAAATGCTAACTTGTGGCATTAATTTACTATCTTTCCTTGGGAAAAAAAAGGAAAAAAAAAAAAGGTGGTATTATCAGCTCACTTAGTTTTCCCTCCTGCAGCACAATCTCTCAAACCAGCAGCTCTCTCAGGACTCTGTACAGAAGGTGGGGAAAATGAGAGAATTTCTCTCAGCAGGAACAGCTGTACCCACGGTGCTGAGGCAGCCTCCCCCCAGCTGCAATGAGCTAGGTTTGGTGGTGCTGCTGATGCTTTCAGGGAATGCTCATCCTTTCATGTCTCCTTTGTTTCATCTTCCACCATTCACAGAATCACAGAATGGCTTGGGTTGGAAGGAGCCTCAAAGCCCACGCAGCCCCAGCACCTGCTGTGGGCTCACTGCCCCCCACCAGCTCAGGCTGCCTGGGGCCCCATCTAACCCAGTCCTGAGTCCCTCTGGGGATGGGGCACCCACAGCTGCTCTGGGCAATGTGTGCCAGGGCCTCACTGCCCTCTGAGTAAAGAATTTCTGCATAACATCAAATGTAAGAGACCGGAATCTATAAGGATTTTTTCTTAAGCTAAGCAAATTAAGACCACAAAAAAAATTGGGGACAAATTTATTTTTAAAGTAAACACCCTCCCCCACATTAATCTAGTGTGGATAGTTTCCTACACAAAGTCTTGAGAATATTCAAAATCTGTGATCTAAGGCATTGTGTGAAAAAAATAATTTATTCTTAATGCCTTTTAACATTCAGTGCAATGCCAAGACATCTCCTCCCCTCCTAGCAGGGATATATTCCCAATATCCTCATTAACAAGCTTTAAGAGAGAGAAAGTAAGAAGCCTCAGGAGCTAGAAGGGGGGAAGATAGGAGAGTACAGAGGAGGCTCCAGCTGAGCAGCTAAGAATAGCAGCAGTTCAGCTCAGGTTAAAAATATCCTCATTTTTGGTGACGGAACCCAGATGTGGTGTGAACTCTAGCTCACGTCACTCAGCTCAGACCCAAGAATATGCAGTGAGAATATCAGCCAAGGAATGACAAATAAACAGTTATAAAGCAATGTGTCATGGTATCAGAAAACAGCATTCCAGTTCCCACAACGAGGAAACCCAGCTAGCGGGGCTCACCCACAAAATAATCAGACAGGCCAGTGCTTTTTATATCCAGCAGCTTTAATAGCACTGGAACATCAAATAAGCTTTTGCCAAGGATTAATCTCTGCTTTCCAAGCTCCTCTCAGCTCCCCAAGTCAGCTGTGAGCTGCTGGACTCACTACAGGTTTCCTGCTAGGCTCGGAGTGGGGAGCAATGCTGGCCTCGTGCTCCCAACTGGGCCGAAGGAGCAATGGGAGGACCCAGCCTCAGTCTGAGGGCAGAAGGTAAGGGGAAATTTCTTTTCCTGTAAGCACCTCAGCCGACTTCAGCTTCCCTGCTCTGGTGTTATTATTTCCATCTCTGCCTTGGGCAAGAGGAATAGAGCCAGGAGTAATTATGGTGGGTCCTAATTGCAGGGTGATAGATAATACTGGAAAATCAGAGCAGGGAGAGAATACAGCTTTGCTAAAATCACCTTTGGAAAGATGTACAAGTGAAATCAGAATACTTAATCTGCATAACACACCTGGATCCTCCCATAGCAACCACTTTCGTGGGTACAATGCTATGTCAATGCCCAACACCACTGCTTTAATAGTGCTTTCCCTTAGCAACTCTGCCAGGTGACACTGAGGCAGAAGAATTGGGAGAGCAGCTGAGCTCAACTGCAGCAGATGGGAGAAAGCCCAACGGCACAGAAGAGTTTTGTTTGCTGCTATTTCCCTGTTGTATGGAAAAAGCATGAGCAGCTCCCACTTCTGAGCTCCGGCTCTGAACCTGTATGGCTGAGAATAACAGGGAGAAAAAGGCTGCCCTGCTGATCCAGACCTGGGAAATGAGAGAGGATGGTCCTGTGCCTCCCCTTATTCACTGGAGAAAAACTTCTGGGGCTGGAGGAAGACCATAGGGAGAAGTGGACACAGAGCTCCTTCACTGAAACAGGCCACATCAGGAGGTAACTCCTGGAACCCTCACCTTGGCTGCCATAACAAAACTCAGCTGAAGGACATGGTGACCACTGTGGCTGTAGGACACAAAATCCTCTGCATGGATATGTCCTGCAGACCTGGAAACACTGCAAACAGCTCAGCGCCAGAGATGGACAAAACAGATACACAAGCACCAGTCTGGAGACACTTAAGTAACACTGCATGGTCTTCTGGGTGTGCCTTTTGTTGGTTCTGAGCTTCTGGGGTTCACAGTACCCTGTGGTGGAGAGAGGCCTTTCAATAAGCAGAACAACAACAATAATAATAAGCTCCTGAGAAGGTGAGTAGGGAGCAGAGGAGGTGCTAAGACCTGTCCAGGGTCTCCAAGAATCGGGATGCTGAGCCCAAAGGCAAGCAGCGCTGTCACAGTATGGCCATGTGTCCAGCTCCATTGTGCTGCTGTTCAAGTTATGAGTCAGTCTGTGAGCAGAATGATGCTAATAAAAGCTTGGGAACAGTCTGTGTTGCAGATAACTAGGAATTAACCTGACGCATCACTTCTCACTTTTATGACCTCTTAAATGCACAAGGAAATTCTTGTTTCTCTTGCTTCTCTGAACCCAGCGATTCCCTTCCAGAATGCAAGACATAAGTGTCATTTTTTAGATTCCTCAATTCTACAAGGAAACCAGGACCGTGAGAAGTGATGATGTCCCAGACAGTACATGCATGCTGCCCAGTGCCTGCCCTCTCACTGGAAGCTGGCTCAAACCCAGCAGGTCACCAAGGAGCTAGCATTGGCATCTTTACTGCAGTGGTGATATGGGCTGACTTGGCTTCTCTCCACTCTCTGAAACTTACTGGCACTTACTATGTTCTCACCCATTCTCCTTCCAAACAGTCAAAATTTAGCTGCTCTAAACTGTAACCTCCAGCCATGGACTTTGATAATGGCAGTATTTGTAGAAGACCTATATCAAAGCTCTTATTTGTAGCCTCATAGTAAATCATCTTCCTATTTACAGCCATTTGAGTGATTATCAGTGGAGTTCATGTTATCAGTTCTGAAGCGTCCCAGAACAGTCTTGAATGAAGTACTTCAACCTGTTTGCAGCATACTTGAACAACGCCTGTGATCATAGGAGTAAGAGTGCTGGAATGCATCCCCTTCCTTATAAAATTAAGCCTGATTGCCTTGCAACATCACACAGAATGCATTTAATTGTTCAATCCTTTAAAGCACAAGAACAGCTAATGTAAATCCCTTCCAAAGTGAACAACCCAACAAAGAAACTAATTCTTCTCCTGCTGAAACCTCTAGTGTACCTCAAATCCCTCCCTTCAGCTTCTCCCCAACCACTACTGAAGGCCTACTCTTCCCTGCAGGCTCTCCAGCAGGAGAATAAGGTCAGAGTCAAAAAGCCAGAGAATTTTGTCCCATTTTCCCCACTTTTTGAAGCTGCAATGTCTGAAAAAGTAAATTATCATGAAGATCAGCACTCAGTATGGTGACCTTCCCTTTCCTCTGTTTCTAAATGGCATACGTACATTTTGGCCATCTTTTTTTTTTCTACAGAGCATGGGCTGTTATAGGGTGCTATGAAAGTGGGAATTTACTAGTAGTTCTGTGACTACTTTGTGGACCTGTGGGATGCTTTGGTGCCTACCAGGGTAGAAAAGTTTGGAGGAATCAGGCGGCAATCTCTGTGTTCATCTCAGGAGCTTTCATTCTCTGTTTAAAGTGTGATGACTCAGGCTGTGATCCAGCTCTGCCTGCAAATGAAAAGCATCAGGAAGCATCTTTCATCAGACTAAAAATGAAGATGTAGTTTTAAAGAATATAGATATACAAGTAAGCAGGAATATAGGCCAAGAGTACTAACAATTATAGGTTAATGGTGCTATTTGACACATTGTTAGGAGGGGAAGAGGTAAAGACTCAGGATAGCCCATTAATCCACCTTAGTAAAATACCCATGGCTGCAATATTGAATTATCCTTTCCTGTGACCTGAGGAGCGATAGATTTTTAGATTTTGAGCCAGAAAATCTGTCATTCAGGCTTTGCACTGCCAGATCACCCAGCAACTTCCTAATTAAAACTATGTGTTGGTCCCCATTCAGTACTTTCCATCCTTTTTACTTTCAATGTATGTTGCAAACTCAGCAACCATTAGGCAAATTTTGGCTTAGACAAGACTACAGGCCCCACCAAAAACAGGCGCTGTGTTGTATAGAGTTATAACACAGGAAAAGATGTTGTCTCTGTCTCTGTCTTTCTCTCTCTTCCTCCCCAGAAGTGCAGAGGGGTGTTGCACAGATGGGATGTAGCCACTTGAAGCAGATGTCAACCACAATACCTTCTCTTGATGAGAAGTCAGTTTCTAATGATTTTTTTTTTCATAGAATCATAGAATGTCTTGGGTTGAAACCTCAACAATCATCAAGTTCCAACTCCATCTGCAGGCAGGGTTGCCAATCACTAGATCAAGTACTAGATCAGGGATCGGGGCCCTATCCAACCTGGCCTTGAACACCTCCAGAGTGTTCTCCATTGGACCTGTCATTTAGGTAGGGCAAGCATGAGACTACCAGGCCAGTCCCACCTCACATAGCCTTCCACCACTGAGAGAGGCTATCTTTGGAAGAGCCAGGAGGTTGAAGAACTGTCCAGGATGCTCATGCAGTGATCGCCCGTAAAGATGGCTTCCATCAGCCTCTTTCAGGTATTAATTAGCTGGTGACCCAAAACTATAAGCAAGCAATAATCTCTTCCATGAATATACAAATGTTTTTACTCTGTTTACTCTGCAGATATTCCTGTTATTGAGACAGGTGCTTAATCTTGTCCTAGCTCCTGTTCAGCTGTCCCTATAAAACAGTTCAAAAGCTTCGCCGTAGGAACAGGTACAGTATAGATTTCTGCATAGTCCCTCAACATATGCTGACAATATTTCTTTCTCACAAGGGGATCAAGAAGTCCAATCTAAAGAAATCTTGATGAAGTATTTTTATTTATAAGAATAAGGATTCCAGTCCTCAGGCTGTACATTTTATGTCTCTTGCTACATATTCAACCTTGAGCCTGGTTGCTTTGGCATCTGTAACAAATGTTGACTTATGACATTGCAGAATGCATCGAATTTCCTACAGTTGTGCAATAATTTGTGGTTCATTTCATGTCAGACATCTGCTCAGACCTTACTTTTCTCCCATGCGCAGGTTGGTTGAAATGAGAATTGACAGAATCAATATCTGCTGGAGATGCAGAGAAGTTAATAGAAGAGTTAAAAGTGCAGGGATTTTGAAGACAGGAGAGAGGTGCTCTGTTTTCCAGCCAATTGCCTTACGTTTCCACTGCATTTGAGTTATACTCCTCAAAAACCTATCTCCAAAAGAGGCTAAGAATTTTTTTTTTTGGCTGTGCAAGGGAAAGTGACCAACTGGCTTCAAAATAATGGCTCCGTATATCTCTTCTGAGATGTATGTCTAGATGTATGCCAGTATTGACTGAAAAGTGATTAAACAGCATCCAGCCTGCAACAATTGCTGAAGCTGCAACTCACCCACCAGGAGCTGCTCAGATCCTCCCTGCACTCTATTATGCTCAGAGCAGATTCTTGCTCCTCCAAGCAGTGAGGTGAGCCCTAGGTAAGGAGCCGGCCGCTGCAAGTGGAGAACATGCCTGGACAGAATAAAGGTGAATATTACATATATAGATGTCCCGAGCAAGATAAATCAGAATATGAGAAAAATAAAACAACCCTTTATTTTAATGTTTATTTTAATATTACATTTAATTTAAATCATGCATGAATATAGGCTTTACTAGTATACATATGCACAAACATGAACACAAACACAAACATGTCTATTACGCACACAGATATATGTGAGTACTCCCATGATTCCTATATTGTTGCTGAATAAATTTTATTAACCAAAGAAAACTCATTGCAAAAATAGTTACAGTGGATTAGCACTACCACATCAGTAAACGGCTGAGGTTAAAGTTGCTGGCTCAGACTCATGCAGTCTAAGGTATTTACTGTGTATGAAAGGAACCAGCAGGAAACTCATTTTCCTTCCTGGGAAGCAGTAAATTTAAAGAAAAACTGAGCCAAATATGTAGGGAAGAGCCTTAGCTTTAGGTATGCCAGGCTGCATCACCTCTAAATCTCAGAGAGAATACTTACATGGAAATAACTGTTGTCCTTTCCAGACGAGATCATAGACTCATAAAATCATAAAGGCTGGAAAAGAGCACTAAGATTATCTAGTCCAGTCATCAGCTCATCACCACGATGCCCACTGAACCATGTCCCTCAGTGCCACATCTACACGGTTCTTGAACACCTCCAGGGATGGTGACTCCACCACCACCCTGGGCAGCCTGTTCCAGCACCTGACGACTCTTTTGGAGAAGAAATTTTCCTAATGTCCAATCTGAGCCTCCCTTGGCGCAACTTGAGACCATTCCCTCTCGTCCTATCACTGTTACTTGGGAGAAGAGGCTGACCCCCACCTCACCACAGCCTCCTTTCAGGGAGTTGTAGAAAGTGATAAAGTCTCCCCTGAGCCTCCTCTTCTATGACTGAACAATCCCAGTTCCCTCAGATGCTCCCCCTAAGACTTGTGTTCCAGATTCTTCACAGCTTCATTGCTCTTCTCTGGACATGCTCGAAGGCCTCAGCATCTTTTTTGTAGTGAGGGGTCCAAAACCCTTCTCATCAATGATACATTTCTGGATATGCAGAATGCAGTGCCTTAGGTGTCCATCACCCATCTCACCTTGCGTACATACAAATAATTACTAAGAATGTTTTACTGTAGGTTTAAACTGTTCGTTTCATCATTGAGCCCTATGGTCAGTGCTGCATGCCTGGCTGCCCTGGGCTAAATGTGACATTTGCAATGATTTTGTGCACAAGTCTTCTCCCAGCAATGTGTTAGGATCCACATAAGGAAAATATGCAGAAATGACAGTGAGTGTAAAGAAAGCACAAATTGTTTTCATGAGAATGGCTCTCAGTATTTGCAAGGACAAGTCACATCTTCCCAAAAAAACTGACACTGAAGTGTTCACTCCAAGGTAGCTGTCTATACACACACAAAACAGGCAAATGCTGAGTACTGAGAGGAGCATATTTGTATTGCCAAGTAACAAAAGAAGAGAAATGTTCCCAGCTGAACAGAAAGCCGAAAATATAATAGCAGGCATCAGTATGTTTTTTTTCAAGCTGTCTATTTCTGCTGTTGCATCAGGAGACAGAAATTTTTCCACATTTTAAAACTCATTCATAGAATCATAGAATGGTTTGGGTAGGAAGGGACCTCAACAATCATCAGGTTCCAACCCCACTGCCACAGGCAGGGCCATGAGCCTCCATATCTAATACTAGACCAGGCTGCCCAGGGCCCCATCCAACCTGGCACTGAACACCTCCAGGGAGAGAGCATCCACAATCTCTCTGGGCAGCCTGTTCCAGCACCTCACCGCTCTCTCTGTAAAGAACTTCCCTCTGACAAACAATCTAAACCTTCCCTCCTTGAGCTTAACCTATTCACAGTGTAAACAAGAAGGCAAAAGTATAATATGATTAGACCAAGCCAGAACAATATATAAACCCTGGCTAATCAAACACCCTTCACTAGAAGAAACCTCCAGTGCTTTTCTGAGTAGAAGGCCCAAAGTTTGCATACATCAAATTCCAAATCAAAGTATACTTGCCTGAGTGGGTGGATAAAAAATTTATCATGGAAGTAGATTGCTCCAAAAGTAATGCCTCCCATTTATTTATTTGGAAACTACAACAAATACAAAGATCACATTAACACTATTTGATAAAACAAATCCTCAACTATGAAACACTATCTTTCAACATAGTCACCACCATTAGATATTCATTTTTGCCAGCAACGAACAAGAACCTGCATGCTGTGTTCATAAAGATCTGCATGGCTGTCCTGGATGTGGTTTGTCATTCATGTCACTGCCGCCACTGTTGAAATGCACCACCCACAACCTCACTGTGTTCACATCCACTGTTTGGTCTCCATAAATGTTCAGCAAGTGTCAATGGATGTAAATGCATAAAATTTTTTCCGCAATGAGGAACTGTTACACACCATCCTTTCATATGCACTTTTATGTCAGATGCCATTTTGCCAGACTGCCCCTCTGATGCCACCTGTCACACAGCAACAAAATGTAATGGAATATCGGTGGGAAGGTTCAGCCTCTGTTGTCATACCACCAACATCTGCACCTGAAGTTTTGGGCCAACGTAATAAAACAGGAGGCATTACTTTCAGAGCAGCCCTTGTATTTTGGGGACAGTATCTAATAATTATATAACAAGCTCATCAACAGAAATCATTAGTATCTATTTATAATTTATACAGAAATTGTACATTGGGTGGGCTATCACTAGTTTAACTTTTGATGAAACTAGTGAGTAGTGAGTTACAGTTACTTGAATCTGGGCAAACTCCTAAAGATTGCCAGCATGTGGCTACTATAGGCTTTTAAAATATTTTTTTTTCTGAATGAGTTTCATGCTTCTTCCTTGTTTACCAGCAAATAGTTACAAAAGCATCATTTGTGACCTTATACATGTTTTCGGTTGTTGGTGGTGAAGTTTAATGCTCAGGGACAGGATATTTATGGCAACTTGAGAAACACCAAAAACTTGCTTACAGTAAGAGAAGAAACACAAACTTTCTTTAAAACATATCTATGACACCTTCGTTCTTTACAGCATAACTTGTGTCCCATTCCTCGCAGAAATCAGCTCTTCCATACAGGTAAGGATTTAGTATCACCTTTTTTACCCCTCTACTCAAGTTGTTTTATGGCAATGCATATCCTTATTGATCCATGAAGAAAATATTGAACTAGATGATCAAGATGGTTGATGGTTGGACTGGATGATCTTAGTGGTCTTTTCCAACCTTTATGATTCTATGACTCTGAGACTTGCTTTAGCGTTCAATAAATAATTTTACTCTATTTTTTTCTATCTTTCTCCATTTTATAATATATATCTTAATATTTGGTATTAAGAGATTCTGAAATCACTTGGCAATGTGAAAAATTATACTTTAAAGAATAGCTTCTCCCACACGGTTGTATAAGAGAACACTGACAACATTAACATGATGGGATTTGGAACTTGATTTACATTTGAAATTTTAAATAGGGAATCCTTTCCCCAGCTAGGTAAGTAAATATTTGTATTAGTAGAAATAGTGCAAAAATCTTTTTTTTCTCAGAGGCATTTTGAAAATAAGCTACTGCTGTTACCTTTTTAAATTCCAATTTTTACTTTGACATTAATATTTGGCTGTGCATCCAGTTCATAATACTTCAGCCCCTGTTAATACTGACCATAGGGAGGTATATAATAGAAATTTGTTAGTATGCTCAAGATTATTTTCAGCTCAGCATGAAGTAGAATGTCTCAGTACTCATTAAGTAACACCCTGCTGATTTTTAGTCTTAATTAGTAGTTGATAAAGCACATTTAAATCCTGAGGTGAAAGATGATATAAAATTACTAACTATTACAACTGATTTGCTTACTTTTCCATTCCTGAATGATCATTTTTTACATCATCATTTCCTACTTAAGGAAGAAAAACATTAAAAGTATGGTATGCTTAATGAGCAAGCTGAGCTCACACGTTACAGATTCACTGATTCACTCCCAGAATTTCATGGAAACACCAGGTGCACACATCTCTGCAAGAGCCACCCTGAAATACAGAGTGTTTATCTGCTGATTTGAAAAATTAAATGCAGAGGCAAAAAAAAGTCAACAAATCAGTAATATGACTGCATACTTCTAGTGTCAAATGATCAAACAATGACCCAAAGGAGACCTAGCTACCAAGGAAATACTTGATGAGGTCAAAATAAGAGCTGCAACAACAGTGCTAATTAAAGTGTAAGTCAGCTTTGATTCCTATCCTCATACCCTAAATACATTCAGGTTGTAAATAGAACAAGAGAGGGAAGAAAGGTCTGAAGTACTTTCTGTATCTGTGCACTCATGCCCATACTCTGGCACAAACAAAAGGTCACATTACCAGATGTCCTTACATGTGCAGCTGCTTGTGTCCTACCACTGCTAAGAGCCTGAATGCATGCTAATAATAACCACACAATCTAATGTTTCTAGCGAGGCAAGGAGTGAAAGTGCTAAATACAATAAAATAAGGACCAGAAGACTAGAAAAAAAATGAGCCTACCCAGCCAAATTCAGGGGTCAGCACTCTATTCGATATTGACAGCAGCAGGCAGTCAAAACAAAGTGCTCACCTAGGATAAATTGGAGAAACGCTCCCAATAGATAGCTGCCAGCATCCATTTTCCTGTGGGGTGCTTTGTATTTGATCCCCTATTTTACAGGCAGCCCATCGTCCTGGGACAAGGCGAAAAAGTTTTAAACTAAAAGAGAGGAGATTTAGATTAGGTGTCAGGGGAAATTTTTTCCCTGAGTGGGTGTCAGTGAGGCACTGGCACAGGCTGCCCAGGGAGGTTATGGATGCCCCATCCCTGGAGATGTTCCAAGGTCAGGTTGGATGGGGCACTGGGCAAACTTATCTAATGCCTGATGTAGAGATTGGCAACCCTGTCTATAGCAAGGGAGTTTGAACTGGATTGTCTTTAAGGTCCCTTCCAACACAAGCCACTCTGTGATTCTATGACTCTGTGATGGGTCTGCAGTAAGACTGTCAAGGTGAGGGATCTCCTGAGATGCTGGAGAAAATGGATGATATTGTCAGAGAGCTTCCCCATGTATCCAGGATGGAGAAGTTGTGTTGCTGCAGCAGTGTTCCCAGTTTATCCCACTAGACTCCTGATAAAGAAAAAAATGATTGGTGTTTCTGCTCCAGAAAGTCTAGTGGGATGTGCTGGCTATCTTCACAAATTCACTTGTACCATGTGAAATGTACATGTAAAATCCCAGGTAATCTTTCCCAATCTTCCCCATATAAAGTCTTAGCATTCTTAATACCCTGCAGCAAGAGTCCCATTGTTCAACTGCACATTGCAGGAAGGTACTGGCATCCTTTTTCTGTTGTATCAACTGCACTGGTCAGCTTGGTATCATCCACAAACTTGCTGAACATGCACTAGATCCCACCATGTAATTGATAAAGATGTTGAAGGACACTGGTCCCAAGATGGACCTCTGGGGAACACTACTCACCACTGGTCTCCACCTAGACGTAGAAACGTTGAGAATAATTTTGATTATTTGTTAGCGCTGGCTTACTTTCAGACTCTGAAGTTTCATGCTTTTCTACAAATGTCTCTGGTTATATATTTCCTCACTTTATTATGGAAGCTGTCAGTGGGTGTAGCAAGAATAGTTTATTGAGATACTCTGATCTACCAGGTAAGGCAAACAGTTGTGTATCTGCTAAATTCACAGAGGTTAACATCAAAATGTTGATATAACTCACCAAAAAGCAGGTAAGTTCATATGAGTATAAACATTACTGTATCTGAATATTTGTGTTGAATAGCAACACAGATCAACGAGTCTGTGGGCAAACTTCTGGACCTCCTAATGGGATGGGTGTGGATGGGCTGGGTGATGTGAGGGAACACACAATGCAAATTATGAATTTCCTGATGTGCAATGGAGCTCATATTTGAACTTTGCTTTGAGGAGATACATAGACTAGACAATGATCTCATCTAAGAAGTCCTGTGCTTGCCCACCACAATGCTATAATTACCTTCTCTTGACTGTCCATTCTCTCCAAGATCTCTGGAGATCTGTGTAAGACAGGTCCCCAAAGCTGTCGGATGAACACAAACAGCCAGGCTGTGAGTAGACACCAGCTGGGTGAAAAGTTCAGCAGAATACTTCCAAAAAAGCTGAAAGTTGTATGAGCAGAGACAAATAAATAACAGCCTTTAAAAATGACAAAAATACTTTTCATCTTAGCCAAGTTATACTCCTCCAGAAAAATTGGCATGTAATCTTTTGGGCTGCTTTCCAAGTATAACAACAACATCCAAATAGTGTTTTATAAAAACGTGCAACTTTACAACCCTCTCTTATACAAACTGCTCTTGTCTGGATGCACAATTATTGGTTGGTTGCAAGTCCTTTTATAATTCCAACATATTTTTTTAGTTAGCGGGAAGATACTGTCACCATAGCTACCTTGAATGCTTCAGTACCGCTCTGCACTTAGCTTGCCATCAGGGAAATCTGATTTATTCATTTGAAATGTGTTCGGATGGATTACATTCCCAGAAAAACCTGAGGGTTTTATGCAACAAAAATGATTACAAGGTATTGATGTGGGAAGACATTTTGGCTGCTGTCTTCTGTTTTCACTTTGTTGATCCTGCCAGGTCGTGCTCTTAAAATTAGTGAGTTATTTCACCAGACTTCCTTTTGTTCCTGCCAATGCACAGTCATCTGCCATCTGAATGGGGAAAGAAGGTGACTTTTTGAAGGCGGTGAGAAACACATGAAAATTAATGGATTCAGTGAACCCTGACCCTGCCTTAGAAGGTAATTTGTCATTTTATTCAATTGAGTATCAACAAGATCTTGGCTCTCCGATGTCTTTTATCACTTCCTTCCAGCCAGTTCTGCCCTGTCTTCCTGGAAAGAGATACTGCTGTATCCTGCAACTTTGACAGCTGGCACCTCAGGTACACCAATTGTAGACTCCTGTAATATAGCAGTTTAGGTAACAAGTTTGATCCTGGAGTTGTTATGCACAAATGTAAAGAAAACAGGAAAATCCATCTGTGGAAGTCATATTCACAGATTTAAACATGGCAGATATTCAATAAAATATGGGGCTAGCAGCACAGCTGGTGTGAGTCCATCTACATTAGCATCACTGAGGTCAGTGTTCTTGAACTATTGACTGTATCGATACCACTGCCAGTATAACGGAAAGGAGTGATAAAGACAAATATCTGCATAAAGACTTTCTAATAGAAGCCAGATTTCCAAGAAATCATGGAAATAAAGACAGGCAAAATTTCATCCTAAAGTTTGGGCTTCTCAGTCAGCATATGAGATCCATTTTTCCTGAAAATATAGGTGTCAGGAGATAATTCATGCTGTCCTAAAAGCAGTGCATAAGCCAGATGGGATGATGGTCCCTCCAGATGTGCTTATCTGCCTCCCTTGGCTAGCTCTAAAGTTATAGAAGGTCAAAGGCAGCTGAAGTTATTTCTATGCTATGGCTGAACCTGTATGCAGTACCTTAATAGCAAAAACAGACGGCCCTCTAGACAACAGGGAATACATTTTGTCTTACCACAAACATACATGCATACCTGTCAATGTAGTGGTATCATATGGGAGAATGACCTCAAGGTTATTGTTTTGGTCTAACCCAGCAGGTGGCTGAGCACCACACAGACATTCATTCACTCCCACCTCCCTCCCAGTGGGATGGGGGAGAGAATCAGGGAAAAAAACAACAAAGTAAAACTCGTGGGTTGAGATAAAACTATTTACTAAGATAGAGAAGAAGAAAAGGATAATAGTTATGACTATTTATACATACATATATGAATATATATAGCAAGTGATGCACAAGCAATTGCTCATCACCCCCTGACCAACGCCCAGCTAGAACCCCAAGCAGCAGAAGAGAGCAAAAAGAACTCCCATTCCCTTCAAAACTCCTTCCACATGATGTTATATGGCATGGAATATGCCTCTGGCCACTTTAAGTCAGCTGTCCTAATTCTGTTCCTTCCCAGCAACTTGGGCCCTTCACTGCAAATGGCATTGCTCTGTACAACACTGCTTATCAGCAACTGTAAACATTGGTGTGTTATCAACATTGTTTTTCTCCTAGAACCAAAACTTAGAACTATACCAGACACTCTGAAGAAAGCAATTCCATCCCAGCTTAAACTAAGACAGTTATGATCGTCTCTAACCAGGAGCATGTTGCTGAACATGGAGCTTCAACCAAACAGGGCAGGACTGTCCACACGCCTCTGCTTGCACTGGCCTGTTAAGGTGCAGAGGATTAACACTGAGTGCCTATGCATCTCTACATAGCATGTGCAATTAGGCCAAGTGTGGAAAGTAATCACAAGAGATGCTTAGTGCTTTCCTTCAGAGCCCCAGGCATGGATGAAGGATATTTTGACCAAGAGGAAGTTCTGGGAGGAAGGTGGCCTGTTTAGGCACAACTATTACAGGGAATCACAATTCAGTCTCTCTTTCTACTCTGTGGAAGGACGCACGTAAATTAAAAGCCAAAAACAGCAATAGCCAAATATCAGAAACCAAGTAGTTATCAACCAGCCAGTTCCATAACGATATGGGATGCCCTCCCTCCACCCTTCAGAGTGGAAAGCTTTCATTTCACCCCCCACCAGCCTCATTAGCTCCCAAGACTGCCCCAGGTCTGAGGTGTTCCTTCAATCCCATTGTAAGAAGAAGAGATCAGCTTGTGTCAATAAGGGTTGTTTGTAGCTGAAGTTGGGTCCCCTGCTATTGCTGCAAGCTTGCCCTCAAGCACTTCTCCTCAGACCCAAGGACTGGCAACCAGCAGTGCTGCCTCATTCATGCTTGAGGCTCCAACAGCTTCCAACTACTTCAGTCAAAACATCACACCCTGGCCAGATGAAAGTGGGCACTCTGGAGAATTTGTCTGACTTCCTACCTCCAGATCTGTGGGATAGCTCTGTAACAGCACAAAGGTCTGGGTGACACAAAGGCTGTGAAGATTGGTCAGCACCATCTTGGAATCACCCCCCAAAAAATCTGTGGTTGCTGCAATATCCTTTCATGAATCTTTAATATAAACAAAATCTGGTTCTACCTTGCTCTAACCTGCTTCACCTGATGCTCCAGCCAGTTCCTATTATTGCGCATTTTAAAGCTAATTATAATTTTAAATCAATCCTGTTTGTACTTGTGACAGGTTATCATCTGGATGCTCCTGGCTGACGGAATTAGCCTACATAAGGTCATGAATAGCATGTGGTGGTCTCAACCCCAATTCATGAGCTGAATTGTCTTGCCAAGAAACAATTGGTTGATACTCCCCTTGGAGGTAATTGCCTTCCACTGCCTATTAAGAGAAAACCTGATGAAAATATTTACCAGCTCATTACACAGCTTTGTGTAATATTCAGCTGCTTTGTTTTGCACATTAAGTGATATTAGGAAACACCTACTTTGCGGTGTAGCCTGGCTAAATGATATCGAAAGGATTTCAGTAACAAGGTGGAAGGATAATAAAATACTGAACAACCTGAGATCACACAAGTTGTCAAGGGACTTTTGAACAAACACCACAGCCAATGCCAGACAGCTGACAAGGTTCATAACAGATGTAACTGCCCCCAGAATGTTTTAGCCTTGTGGGCTGTCAGGAAGATGAACTCCCCAAACCACTGCTTCTGTGATCAATAAAAGTATTATCCAATTGCTTTCATATCTTGGGGATAAAAAAGTAATTTCCTTTCTGAGGCTTTACTAGTTTCTAGATCAGGAAACTAGAAGTAAAAAAGCCTGATGTCAGTGGAAAATGTTTTGGCAAAATGTTACATTGCATTTGTAAAAAATATTAACTTAAATAATTAAATACCATTTTGAACCATAAATATAGTCTTTTTATGTTCAAAATATTGCTATGTCTTTTAAAATTGAAACACCTAGCAAGGCCAATGTACTCCTTGGAACAACTTCAGTTTCAATAGATCTGATTATTTTAACAATGTATTTATTCAATAGATAAAAAGTCTAACTGTGCATGTTTTCTCTAAATCAGTAATGACCTTCACCTAAGAATCACTCACAGATCATTCATATGTAGGAACAGAGCACCTAAAGAACCTAGTTAAGGGGCATTTCATAACAACGTCTGTTTCCTTCTACTTGCAGTGTGTGCTTGGATATATTTAACATACACAAACACCACAGGCGTTTTTCTATATAATGTCATAAAATCATTACAGTTGGAAAAAACCTCTAAGATCATCTAGTCCAACCATCCACCTACCACCAATATTGCCCACTAAACCATGTCACTAACTGTCACTTCTCCACGTTTCTTGAACACCTCCAGGGACGATGGTGACTCCAGCACCTCCCTGAGCAGCCTATCTTATGTTGTATATTTTAACCAATAGCAGTTTGTTCAAAAAAAAAAAAAAGAATTTAAAAAAGGAACTATATGCATTTCTGTAAAAAAAAACAAAAACAGAACAACAGCACCCAATACTTACATTCCTATCCAATTCATGTTTATTACATTGACTAATTTCTATCTACTCAAGGATTTTGGGGAAGTGAGATGGTTACCTTGATAAGTGAATATACCTCATGTATATGTATATAAAACCTGAGCAGCATGATGACTCTTGGTTTTGGTCAGGAGCTTTGAGGAAAACTACTGCTTAATAAAATGTCGATCTGATTTTTTTTTAATTATTATTATTTTTTTTTTGAATAAAATGATTGCTATTTATGTAGTCAGGATGCTAACGTTCATTCTGGCTCAGGATGCATTCTGAAGGAATATGTGTTTCTTTTCAGATCTTGGTTGAGTTTCAAATGTATTTCTGGACTCCAAGGAAAGTACATAACTCTGCAGATGATTTATTGTTATTTCATGGCTACAGCAGAAAAGCTGTTTGGCTTCTTAAGCTGCATAATTCCATTAAGGCAGAGCTTCATTTGCATTTAAACCACTTTTTTTTTATGCTTTAGTTATTTATTGCAAACTTACGGTAACTGAAATATCGGCTTTATTCTCCTCCCACTGAACTCCCTGCCAGATTCCTGAGGCCAGTACTGCAAATGGAGTTCAGAGAGTTTGGCTCCAGGTGCCACACAGTTTTACATTTGTTCCAGGAAAATGTTTCTGGACAGATATTTGCCAAAAAATAACAAAATAGTTCAGAAGGCTAGCAAAATGAATGTACTCCACTTGTAACTGAATAATGGCCTTAAGGGTAAAGCATGGGAAACTGCGGTTGTACTTGAGACCTGAACCTATGAGCTAAATGAGCACAGCTCTGTTTTCTCCTTCTTTCAGATTGGCAAATAATCGCTCACCTTCTCAGATGAGCTGTGAAGATGAATTACTCAAGATATTCTCTCAGTCCTAAAAAAGCCCTAAGTGTTCTTAATGAGTATTCCCACTGAACCATCAAGCACCATGAGTCTCTTTTAAGTCAATGGCTCTATGTCCAGGTGGAGGCTGGTAACTAGCGGTGTCCCACAGGGGTCTGTCTTGGATCCAGTATTCCTCAACATCTTTATCAGTGTAATCAATGATGGGATTGAGTGCACCCTCAGCAAGTTTGCTGATGACACCAAGCTGAGCCATGCCGTTGATACAGCAGAAGGAAGGGATGCCATCCAGAGGGACCTTGATAAGCCCGAAAGGTGTGCCCTTATGAACCTAATGAGGTTCAACAAAGCAAAGTGCAAGGTCTTGCACTTTGGCCAAGGCGATCCCAGACATGTATACTAAGTGGGAGAAGAACTCCTTGAGAGTAGCCTTGCTGAGAAGGACTTAGGGGTCCTGGTTGATGAAAACCTTAGCATGAGCCAGCAGTGTGTGCTTGCAGCCTGGAAGGCCAATGGTATCCTGGGATCCAAGAGAAGAGAGATGGCCGGAAGGGTGAAGGAGGTGATTGTCCCCTCTACTCTGCCCTTGTGAGGCTCCAGTTGGAGTACTGCATCCAAGTCTGGGGCCGTCAGCATAGGAAAGATGTGGAGCTTTGGAGAGGGTCCAGAGGAGGGCCACAGGGATGATCCAAGGACTGGAGCACCTCTCCTATGAAGACAGGCTGAAGGAACTGGGCTTGTTCAGCCTGGAAAAACGAAGGATGTAGGGAAACCACATTATGGCCTTCCAATATTTAAAGTAAGTTCATAAACAGAAAGGAAAACAATTTTTTTAGACAGATAGATAGTGATAGGACAAGGGGAAATGGTTTTAAACTAAAGGAAGGAAGATTTAGATTAGATGTCAGGGGGAGGTTTTTTTACTGAGAGAGAGGTGAGGTGCTGGAACGGGTTATGGATGCTGTCCCTGGAGGTGCTTAAGGCCAGCTTGGATGGAGCCCTGGGCAATATGATCTAGTACTTGATCTAGTGGTTGGCAACCCTGACTGTGGCAGGGGGGTTGAAACTTGATGATCCTCGAGGTCCCTTCCAACTCAAGCCATTCTATAATTCTATGATTGTACGAAAGGCAGCCCAAGTCTGGGTTCTGGGTATTTTTTAATTCAGGTAGTAATCAGAGTAAGACATCAAACATCCTTCGCCAAATCATTTATATCCAGACTGTAAGTGGTATTTAGACTTTGCTGAAGCCAATATTGAAGATAGGACCATGAGGTCACTCTGCTCATTGCAAGCTTCAATGTAGAGACATTGAGGCACGTCAATTTTCCACTTAGTCAAATGAGACAAATGCGATCTATCTACTGTGAAAAAATGAGTAACACTTCATGCAAATTTGTCTGAGAGTTTAAAGCAGATATAAAAATACAATCTTTTGATTAATGCAAAGCTACAGAAATGCCATGAATCACTTACTCAGCACTTTTTAGGTCCTTTATATTCAGATTTACATTTTGTAATTTAGGTCATCCAACTGTTTGTTTTGTATGCAGAAACTGCAAACTATCCCTCTTCCTGTTGTATATTGAAAGAGCAACATCTTCACAGCTGCCTTTTGACAGGCTGCATTTGGGACCACCCTCAGAGGGTGGGAGTGGGTACTTTCTCAGTTGCAGACACTTCCCTGGGCTACTTGAGGCAATGTCTGAGAGAATTCAGGCCATAGGCAGACACTCAAGAAACACAAGGGTTATGCATGAGTCTTTTCCATAGGTAGCCTTATGAAAGGTAATCTATGAGATCATTATAGCATCTAGCAGCTTCCACAGTGACCATAGGTCCACGCCTTGTGGATTTTGATATTTTCAGATGTTGAATCTGGACAATGGAGGTGAATCCTGTCTTTAACAGCTTGAGGAACCCCAACCCTAAATGCAAAGACATCACTGTATAGACTAGGGCAAACTGGAACAGCATTCCCCAGCCAACCTACACGAAACTGATTTTACTTTTTTGAATTCAAAATTGCAAAACTTCATAGCGATTGGTGACTAAATATTCAAGTTATACTGTTTAATTTAAAAAAAAACCAAAAACTTTATTTATTCCAACATTGACAAGAATTAGAGACGGCTTTGCATGTTCTTTGGCCCATGGAAGTGCCATATGTATTACAAAACAAATCCTGACTTGATTAAGGAGAAGATCATTAGTCAGTCTGTCCGCCTGGGGCAAGGTTGGATGGTTTAATGAAGTAAGAGACTATTTTTGTACTAGATCCTCCATGCTAGAGCTTGCAGTGTGCATAAGGTAATTTATAGACTTCATGCAAAGGGATGGTAAGGCACATTCCAGATATTTAACATGAGGCAAATCAGTGGAAATGAGGAAACCAATAGCCTATATTCCTGACAGTAAATTGCTTGATCTCCTTAGCAATGTTTTAATGAGATTATCTAATGAACAATGTTATTCTTTAATTGCCTGCTAAACAGGCAATTATTATGATTTTTTTTTAACTTTAGCTGATTGTTTCAAATGAAATGCTCCATTTCCTTGCTTTAAAAACATAATGCCATTTTGCATTAGTTCTACATCCAGCTGGAGAAAGTTGTTGAGTACTCAGGATGGAAGGAGCCAAAACAAAACTGGGAACTTTGTTTTTTATGTAGTCTGGGGCTTGTTTACACACATGGAATGTGCATGGGCTAAATTCTAGTTCAATTCTTACCCGAGGCACCACTGCTCCTGCACTGATCTCTGCACCATCACAGTATCTGTAATAGCGTTAGATTTGGGCTATGGCAGCACATGATCACCAGCCAGCCCACTGTTTGAACTGATCTCATAACAGTATGAAACTCAATTGCAGTTGTTATAAAACTTCATAGTAATTTCTTACAAGACTGAAACAGAAAGCAGTCCAGTGCTGCAGTGGAGTTGTGCCATCCTGGCAGCAGCTGCAGACAAAGAAAGTGATGTCTGGCTGATCACTGCACAGATATACATTTCTTATTCAGAAAACTCCCCCTAAATGCATCAGAAAGCCCTTTCTTGTAGTGCTCAACTGGTGCTCAAGCCTCTGAGAAGCAATGATGTTGGCAATTGTTACCATCATGCTCTGTTTTACAAAGTTCAGTGAGCTCAGGGTGTTCAAATTCACATTGCCTCACAGCTCCAAAAGGCACATAAGTGTAGGATGCTCTGAAGTTTCAGTCTGCTGTGGATTATATTTGACTCAAGCTGCCACAGAACGATAAGGACTTCAACAGTTTAGCAAATGTTCATAGAGAACAAGCAATTCTGTTTTAAGTGATCATTTCCAGAATAATTCTGCAGTTTCTGAGTGACCAATAACATCAGAGGATGCCACTGTTTTAAAGCTTGTTTGAGTTGAATTGCCAGTTTTGTAAGTGTAAACCTGGACTATTTTTTAACTGCATTCATTCTAGCTAATGGGTTGCCAAATCACTCTTTGCAAGTGTAATTTGTAAAAAGAGTGGTATTAAGTGTTCTCAGCTACTTTGATAAAGATGGGGAAAGGCAGAAGCAAAACTGCCCTTCACCCGTTCTTCATTTTTTCTCTAATCATAAATAGCCCAAATTGGAAGGGACCCACAAACCAGCTGGCCAGCACTGTCCTTGGAAAGCCACCCTGCCTTCACTGCATGAGCTTATTTCCTTTGCAGCTGGGCTGTGTGCCTTGTGTCTTGAAGCCAACTTAATATAATGCCTAACTGTAGTAGATCCCACTGCCTTCCCTGTGTGGTGATCTCACTTATCTCTAGGCAAACCAGGAGGGGAGGGAAGATAAGCCTGCAGCTTGCTGGAGACAAAGAAAAACCTTGTTCCGTGATCCTTCATGTTTTGGTACTATTAATGTTCCCACCTTGCAGGGCTCTTTGGTCGGCACAGGCTGAAGCTTCAGATACTTTGTTCAAATCTCTGCTCTTCCACAGGATTCACACCTGTTCCTTGACAAATCCTTCTGAAAGATATCTACACACCAAAATGTCATGTATATAAATAACAGGGAAATATCAAAATGATTTAGGGGCATTATTGGGCTTCAGTTCCAACTGCAGGTACTGCTGTACAACATATCAGTTCAGTGTGTCAACAGTAATGTGAGGGGCATGGTGACTTCTGGGGGTCCCTCCCAACCACTAGATGTCAACTGGCCATCTCACTCCAAATTCAGGCTCAAGAGTGAACTAACATTTCATCAGCTTGGATGGTCATAAGGTCCAAGACCTTCCCAAGTCAGAAATATCTCAAGGACTTCCTTTAGTCTGATGCCTTCCCCCACATGCCTGCTTCTGTCTCACACAGTTTAGAAGGACTTCTGGTGAGAAACAGCCCGCTCCTTCCTCAGGGAAAACTGGCAGTCTTTCAGTACAAATGAAAAATCCCACAGGGACAATGCAGCAGGCTGCCACGCAAACCAGCCTCTCCCAAGTCAACGTGGATGTCTATTTTAAGGGTGCTGCGTAGGAATCACTGTTTTTCTCAGTTGACTACAACAGAAGGTAGCTAGCTCCTTGTGTCTGTGCCGTACATGAATCCCACTCAAGATGTCGGCAAGCACTCCCCAACTCTGTCGGACAAAACATCTATAGCCTGCATCTTGCAGTCTGCTGCTGTAAGAAAACAACTCTTCCTCCCACTCTTGTTACAGCTCATTCATTTGCTCTATAGTTCCCAGACACATGGATTCATGGCCTGCACTGCTTACATTTCCCTGTCCTAGTTAAATAAATGTAAGCGGCACTCGAGATACTATTTCTCCCAGTCGAGTAAAGAAAACATTCTCTCCTGTCAGGCAGCATTTAACAAGATGCACACACACAACCCTACAGCTATCCTCTGGATATTTGAATATACTGCAGTTCCTGGCTGTGCTTGGTGGTATTACAGTTCAGCCTACCAAAAGAGTAGGTAATAATTTTTGTCTTTCATCCAAGGCTGATAGTGCAGATCTTACCTTTGCTCCATGCAGAATGCATCTTTATTCACTTTTATTATGATTAGATATTTAATCTACAGAAGAAATATTTGGTCAGAAAATGCAGAGGCTGCTCTGAATTCTGATACTGTTATCACTAACAGCTCATTGGAAACAGAAAGACACAGTGTGTTGGGTTCTAGACGGATATGAAATGAAAAAATAGGTCTGATCCCCAAAATCTACCCCAACAGTTGTCACACCATGTAAACTATCACCTTCCACGAATCACTTTTCTTACATCGTGCATACGGGCAAGCCAAACCCCAGGGCAGCATTTTGCCCCCTGTATCAGGGTGTGCTAAATAGGAAACTCCAGTTCTGTTTCTGCTTTGCCACTAAATGACTGA
The DNA here is from genome assembly GCF_002078875.1 of Numida meleagris. Classification (NCBI taxonomy): domain Eukaryota; kingdom Metazoa; phylum Chordata; class Aves; order Galliformes; family Numididae; genus Numida; species Numida meleagris. The sequence continues at coordinate 136,718,667 of NC_034410.1, forward strand.
GTCATCTGCAAGTTACCCATCAGTGCTCATCTTCCATGTGTAAACATTTTGAAAGCTCAGCCTGAAAGCCATTATGAAAGTAGGTATTATTAATTCAGTGCAATTCTTCAAAAAATCTGAAAAGAGCACTGCATGTGAGCATGACTAATAGCAATGCTGAAGACAGCTTTCTAAGTGCAATGCAGAGCAGCAGGGTGAATATGGTTCTGCTCAGTGCTTTCTATCTTGCATTCCTCCAGACAACACTCACTCAGATAAGAGTGAATCCCCCCTGGCTGAAAGCCATGTCAGGGAGGGCTTGGTGTAATGAGACTGCCAAAAAGACAAGTAGAGGATGCAGTTTCAGCCTTCGATAGCAGATAGGATGTCTGTCTTGGTGACTACAGGTCTAGGGCAAAGGCAGAGAAAAGGAGATTCACTCCAAGGAACTGTCTGGGCAGTTTCCTCCTATCAGTCAAAAGGCCCAGGTTTGCACAAGGACAATTCTGATGTAGTTATGCATAAAAAAAGTTTCCTAGCTTTCAGGGTAAGGGGCCTGGAGACTTTTACAGAGACAGAGGACATTTGGTGGATGTTTAGATATAGAATTCTTGGCATATCCTGCTCACAGCACTTTGCAAATTGCCAGGAGCATCCTGCACTCTGTGGTTGCTCTGCTGCCTCCTGTTCCTGGAAAACCGGAGAGAAAGAAATGAGAAAATCTTTCTGGGAAAACAGAAATATAACCAAATTATTCTCAAATTCACGTGAAAAAAAGATCAGGTTTGGGTCACTGAATCACCACTCCTGGCAAAAAGCTTTCCACTAACTCACTGTTTGGATGCTGTGGTTCCAGTGACTCAGTAGCCAACCTTTGTACATAGCTGAGCTGCTGCCATCAGCACAAGGGAGGGCACATAAGGCTCAAGAGACTTAGCATGACAGGGGGTGTCCTTTTCCAAAACTGCCAATCTGGATGGCAGTGGTGACCTCACACCACCCCCCTTAAAGAAGCCATACACATGGGAAATACCAGTCCAGCCTCTATTATTAGCAGGGCTTCAGCTCTTGTAAACACTGCACAGCAAGGCCTGTGCTTTTACAGCAGCTGCAAAATGTACATGAATATAACACACATTTTCCTTTGCTCTTTCCTGACTGAGTGTGCTTTGGCCCACTGTACATCTGGCATTATGTCAGGTGGCACAGAGGGGAAGTGCGCAAGGTTAGCTGGCCGTGAATGCCCAGAGAAGTGAACCCAAATCTTCCAGCAGGACCACAGGGCTTGTGTTGTCACCACACTGTGTGGGGCTGCCTACCTTTGCCATATGTAGCTCTGTGTGCCTTGTTCTGCAATGTGAGCCACACAGTCGCTGGAACAAATACAACATATGGCCCTGATTTTGTTTCTGTGCCCTGCTCTATAAACAGAGAAAATGGTGAGATGCACTTGGCTTTTTAGGAAAACAGAAAGAATCTAACACACACTGGATGTGAAATTGTGTTAGTTACCTGGCATCATTACTCCTTCTGTGCAGCAGGGGTAGATGAGGAAAGGTGTCCTTGATCTGCAGAGCAGGAACCTGACCCCAGCTGCAGGGTATCTGCCAGATGTCCCTGCAAGAGGCTGCAAGGCATAAGCTGCCCGTGAGAGAAGGACACAGGACGACGGGCTAAGGTGACCCTTAACCTTGAGATCCCATTCCACACTGAGCAGTGGTACCTCTTAAATTTCTCCAGGACAAACCATGCCAAGGAAGCAAAGAGATGTGATACTTAGGGACGTGGTTTAGTGGGCAGTATTGGTGGTAGGTGAGCTGTTGAACTGGATGATTTTGGAGATCTTTTCCAACCTTAATGATTCTATGATTCCCAGCTCTGAGGTCCAAGGGACATCTCCCGAGGCTCTCAGGAATAGGAGGACTTGTGTTTGTTGAAGCTCTGCAGGTGGTAGGTACTAATGTCCTCCTTGAGTAGTACTTTCCTCATGTCATCACATTAACTCCCCTGCAGCCTGCCCATGCAGCTCAGCTGAATAAAAGCTACTCCATGAGTTTCTACCACATAATGAGTAATATCTCCTGCAGGAGTGCAGGGGAGAGAAAAATCTCAGCACTGCAGATGAGACTGAAACTTCTGCTAAGTGAAGGGGTAATTCTGCTTTGTCTGAGTTTGTAGGACTGGAAAATCCTCTCTTGCATCTCTTGCATACTGGGAGATGGTCTGGGCAGCATCTTGCAGATGTTGCATTTCAGCACCAACAATTCAATTTTCTGTTTTTATTATTATTATTATTAATAATAATTTCTTTATCCTCTGTTTTAAAAATCTTTGAACACTGAAGATAAATAAACTGTTTGGGGAACACTGATGTTACATGGCTATCTTGAGTCACGTGGAAAACAGTTGTTCTTGTGGTTTATGCCTCTCACCAAAACTTCCTGTCTATTAAGAGAGGCATCAAACACATGAGAAGTTTCAAATCATGTAATTTGTGCATATAATAACAGGCTAGAATGAACATTCAAGTTAAATTGGGCTTTGGCAGTATTATTCCTATTTACAACAACAAAAACAAGACATGGGTATTTATTATCATTCACAGCCTCTACTGCCTTCACTGCATTCCTCCCACATCTGAAAGTGATTTAAATTGCTATTGACTCAGATTAACTCTAATAAAAAGTTAATACCTAGGAAGTGTGTTTTAAGTGAAAGCTGTCAGCCTTCACTGAGCAGTCACGTGTGCTTGCTTAGTAAAATCCCAGGACACATTGGATTCAAGGCTGTTTTTTCTCCATTCTTATTTCCAGCATATGACAGGTGAGCCAGGACCAATTCATAAACATTTCCAGGACAGGTTCTATCAACTTGGTTTTGTTCGTCCATTTTGCATTCAGTTGGTTCATCCAAAAAAAAAACCACTTTTCTTTTGTTTTAATCTTAAAGCTTTCCAGTGAAAATAAGTGAGATTTACCTAGAAACTATGGATGCCTGCAATGCAGTCACTTCCCTCTGTGCTAACCCTTACCTCCTATTTTCAGTCAATGCAGTTCAATGGAGTCTTTCAGGGTTCTGGTCAGCTCATTAAAATGCAAATGGTTAAAATGAGTCAGATGAGCACTTCAAGTTCCTATTTCTTCCTATTTCCTCTTCTATAGCTTAAAGAAAGCCTTTATCAAAGATGTTTAGACACAAATGGGAGTTTATCCCAACATCTTTGCTCATATTCAGCAGCACTGATCAACTTTATAAACATATAGATATATGTATCAGGTTGGATATTAGGAAAAATTTCCTCTCCAGAAGAGTGGTGAGGCATTGGCACAGGCTGCCCAGGGAAGTGGTGGAGTCACTGTCCCTGGAGGTGTTCAAGAAACGTGGTGATGTGGCACTGAGGGACACGGGTTAGTGGGTGTGGGGGGGATGGGTTGTTGGTTGGACTAGGTACTCTCAAAGGTCTTTTCCAACCTTCACAATTTAATGATTCTATATTTCTCATACAGTTCATGACATTTAATACCTGTATTCATATTTGATTTTATTAGCAATCAGTAATACAACACTATTGGATTGTATTACTAGAACAATCAGTTCCAGTGCAATATATCTGGACCTAACTGCTTGAGAACATTTCCCTCTGTCCTGCAGGATGTTGGAGTAGTTATCCATAATTCTTTCTAACCTGAAAACCTCTGACATCTCAACGTGATTTTGTAACTATCCCTTTGATGTATCCATTGCTGATTCATTTCGCCATCCAATAAAGACTCTGAGCTATTACCCTGGGCTGCATCAAATCAACTTCTGTTGATATCAGGAGGAAAAGATTCCCGTTGCCACTAGCAATGTATGCTATAGTGTCTTACCTATCCAGAAAATCTGCATATACAACCCAGCTTTAACTTGATGTGTGAAATTGTTCCGTTAACTAGTGTACTGAATAACTCACCTGACATTTCTTGTTTGCAGAAAGGGGTTTTCTTATGCAGACACACAGAAAAGCAATCTGCTCACCTCTGTGTAGAAACTGAAAACTACTTGACAAACTGCATTGGATTATGCATCTATTCAGCAAAGCCTTAACAAAACACAACTGCTATTTTTATGCCGATGGGGTGAAGTACTAGACTATAATAGGATGCTGATTAAAATGCTGAGACTCTTTCAATGTTTGTGTTCTATATTCTTATATGCTCCTGCCCCTTGCTCCAGATTTTTCCACAGTTTTTCTTAAAAAGCTTTTGAAGCTTTAAATGGTTTCCTTGTTGCCAGTGGTTTTAACCTCAATTAATTTGATCACATGAAAATAAAACTCTAGACTAAGAGACCTACCTAAGCACCTTCCGCTAGCTAGTGAGCACTTCCAAAGATAGGCTCATTACATCCAAACAAGAGGAACCATGACAAGTGAAGTGTTTGTGTCCTGTCTCTTGAGGCTATACTGGAGCTATGGAAAATTATTCTAGAGGAGATGATCAGCTCTTAGATAGCTGGAGATGGATGCACTCCCACCAGCTGAACAACACGGGCAAACAGCACCTTGTAGGTATTAAAGAATAACTGTGTTTTCCTAGTAACAAGCATATGGTTGTCAAGAAACCTTCCAGGCTTCCTGAATAGGTGAGAGCTTAATCTAGGGAGAGATGCTCCATCACTCAGTCAGAATGAGAAAGGAAGTCTGTCCCCTGCCATCAGGAGAGGTGACAAGGCAGGAGAGCCTCAAGTGGAGGAAGCCATGCAGACTGCAAACTACTTGACTTAGGCATGAACTTCTCCCCACTGACAGCATGAAAAAAAAGGACCTGGCATCTCCAAATTGCTCAGCGTTGTCTTGAGTTGTAGAACTGGGCATGAGTTTCTCATGGCGACACACACACAGTTTGGCATCCCAGAATAATCAGTCTCCAATACCTATGGAAGGAACAAGGCCCTTCTTGACCATTCAGGGTCCTACCTAAAGTGTTTTGCAAAGTGCTGAGCTCACACCCAGAGCCAGTGCCACATGCTCCCCGCCTCCCCTCCCACTCAACTATCTGTGCTGTGAACTCTCTGTCCCATGGGCTCTCTCTTGCTCCACATGAGTTCATTTTGTTTACTGCAGGAATAAACTCTTCCTAGCAGAGATCTCAAAGCAGTATGGTGGTTCCAATGATTATTAATAATAATTATTAATAATAATAGGTAATAGATAGCAATAGATATTAACAGATATTAATAGATAATTACAGGTAATAGTGTACTGAGAAACATTTGAGAGAGGAGTCCTTGGAAGGTGGGCAACTACCAGGACACGGCTGTCTCCATGTAGCCTTTATTCTGAGCTTCTGCACATATTCTCAAAATCCAGATTTCAGATTTTGCTGCCTAAACATGGCACATGAGCCTGGAACTTCAATGATGTTCAGTGTCGTGTAAAAGTCATCAGGACCTAAACACTACAGTGGCCTGTGGGGAAGACAGTAGCACTGCTCACAGGGCAAGAGCAATGCAATGGAACAAGAGAATGCTCATTTTCCAGTAGAGCTCTGGGAACAGAGGTGCCTTTCTGAGCTTTTGGAACACAGTTATCTCAGAAAATACTACTAAGGAGGTCAGACCAGCTACAGAGTAAGCTCATTTAAAAGCCATCTTATAGAGGATTTTTATTTTTATATGGCTTTTGACCTTGAAATCTAGAGACGTCAATCCACACAAACAATTCACTATAATGCTAGGTCCAGCAAATGCAAACAAGTCAGATATTTCCATACCAGCTGCAAGACCTTTAGAAATACACACACACAGTAGAGAGGCTCTCTTCAGTGCAGTGTGTTTTGAAGATAAGTGACAGACTTCTTGTCAGCAGCACCTCCCTGCCCACAGAGGTGGTGGAGTCACTGTCCCCGAAGGTGTTCAAGAAACTTGGCACTGAGGGATGTGGTTTAGTGGGCATGGTGGGGATGGGTTGACAGTTAGACTAGATGATCTTAGAGGTCTTTTCCAACCTTAATGATGATATTATTCTGTGATTCTATGATTCTATGACAAAGTTACTGGCAGCATTTTTCTTTCATTTGCCTAGTGTGAGAGATGAAGGATGAGCACACCGACACCTGAGAAGGGGGAAGCTGGTGACAGGCATGGACCCACGTCAGGATATGTATCAGCTGCGTGAGCTCAGAGAAACCAGGCAGTCCCTGACAAGAAGTCAGGTTCCACCAAGTGCCAAAAGACTCTGTCTTTCAACCAAAAGCCTTTATGTAGCCTTCCCCTGGCACAGAGTGTTCTGTGCCCTGTGCACTGACCTCGTTAGAATTCAGCTCTTCTCCAGATGTAAATCCAAACTCTACACTGCTATGTCCCTGCAGAGTAAGCAGAACATTTAGAGCCGGGCACTATCCTGTGCAGAAAACAAGTTAGATCACAGATAGATCAGGTTGCCCAGGGCCTTATCCAGCCTCACCTTGAAAGTCTCCAGGGATGGGGCATCCACCACATCTCTGGGCACCTGTTCCAGTGCCTCACCATGTCAGAGACATGATATATCAGATATCAGAGGATGCTGAAGAGGAAACAGTTTTCATCCCAGGTCATCAAACTGTAACTTTACTTTTAGTGAGGCAACATCGCAGACTCACATGTCAGGGCAGTAAACTCAGTAAAATCTCAGACAATGTGAATTCCTAAAATATTTCAGCAGTTTCTAAAGACAAAGCGGGGCTGTAGCTCCGAACGCAGTGCATGTTTTCCTGACTCCATTACAGCTCAGGGAATTAAACAATTGGGAAGCAATGTGGAGAACGAAAGACTTCCAGTGCCACATGCTGGGTGCAGTGGCTCTCCCTGGGGGCTCCACAAACCTTGTGGTGCTGTGGGGACTATTCCTGCTGCTGTGGGGGTGGCTGAAGAAACCTACCCAGCACATGGATGCTCCTGGCCCTGTTCTCACCAGCTGCTCTCTCACTGCAGCACAGCCTTGGGCAAAAAAAATGGCCTTGCACTGGGGCTCTAAAAATAGCAAAAATGGGCTTACAAAAAAAATCTATCCCCCAGAGCATACCAAAAAAATGCAATGACAAAATGGTTTCTGGGACTTGTTGGATGGCAATGCAGTGCAGTTGAAAAGAAATGTAATACTTGCTTGAGGTTTGTACTAGGATTTATGGGTGATAATAAAAATGAGGCTTCATTCCAGAAGCAGCAGACCCACTGCTATTTATTATAAGCAGGAAAAAGTCCGTGTCTCCTCCTCATTCATTCTTGTTCATGAGTTACCTTCCCCGTATAATGGCATTTTGTTAAAACTGACTGGACCGGACTGCAGGACAGGAGAACTGGGTAAGTGTCCTTCTAAAATATTTGCTGCAAACCGAATCCCTTGTTATCAAACTGGGAATAACAGCTTGGATGCATCTTCTTGATAACGCACTATGGGTATTGGAAGGGGCTTTTAGGGCGCCCCTGAGCTATCCTTTGTCCAGGCTGAACAAGAACAAATCCCTTAGCCTCTCCTCATATCATGGACTCCAGCCCTAACCATCCTCGTGACCTCTGCTAAACTTTCTCAATATCTTTCTTATACTGGGGGTCCTAAAACTGAACACAGTATATCGGATGGGAACTAAACATCTTACCTCTCCCAGGGGAGTTCGCTTTGGAGACATCTGACATACTAAAGCCAAAAGAGAGATAAGAAGAATGACCTCTTCTACAACGTTCACCAATGCCCCATGACATCTAAGTGTGGCAGAAGACACCTTGTAACTGCTTTTCTGCTCTTAAACTGAGAGACCTCACTTAAGGTTACCACTGGTGCAGTGCTGGGGTGCGATACTTGTCTTATTGGAGGTAACAACCTCAGGTAGGCCAGGAGGTTCTTGATTCTATGCTCAGGCAGGGAATGCAATGGGAATGCAATGGGAAACTGGAGAAGATGATTTAGGAATGCACTGAGCTGGGGAAATGGCAAACTTCCCACTGGAGCATGAAAACAAGGGCATGACATGCAGGCATGTGAAGTGATTCTCCATCACACAGCTGTGCTGGCAAAAAGGAACCAGCCCTCACACTACAGACCCAGGATACATGAGCACCAAGAAGAGCAGCAGCATAAGAAATAATGCAGACACTTGCCTGGCAAAAAGAACAAGTCGCGACTCTCCTCAGCCTGATAATTATGTGGAGGTCATAAGCAGGGGCAGTACTCCAGGTCTTCTTAGAACATATTGCTCTTGCTCAATTTACTTTGCAATAACAGCACATTGTCCTCATATAATACATCTTCACAAAATGTAGGATGACAGGTAATGGCCTCAAGTTGCACCAGGGGTGATTCAGGTTGAATATTACAAAAAATTTCTTCTCAGAAAGAGCAGTGAGGCACTGGAACAGGCTGCCCAGGGAGGTGCTGGAGTCATGGTCCTTGGAGGTGTTCAAGAAACATAGAGATGTGACACTGAGGGACATGGTTTAGTGGTTATGGTGGTGATGGGTTGATGGTTGGACTAGATGATCTTAGTGGTCTTTTCCAACCCTAATGATTCTGTGATCAGAGAAATGATCCCAGCAGGCTCAGTTGCAACACAGCCAATGGCCAAGCCACGAGGCCAGCCTCTCCAGGTGACTGTTGTCAGCAGAGAACTGTCTCCATCTGACCTGAGAACCGCCCAGCAAGCTGACAGTTGTTTATCCTGTCCTAAGCCTTATTTAAAAAGGAGACAATTTAATCAGTAGATTCTCCAAATAGATGTCTTTTTGCATGTTCACATCTGTTTCTATTCACAAGGGCACATACACAGACTTTTCCTTTACTTTCCAATACTACTGCTACACAAACGCTTGCCTTATGTAACTCTTGCCTCATTTGTAGATGTCTGCTGGATTTGATTAGGAACAGCATTTTTAAAAAATTTAACTGAGGTAATAAGCCAGTTCATCACTTTCAAATTTAACAGATGTCAGGAAGAAGATTACTTGGTCATTAAATTTTTGCACAAGTAGATTTTATGTAAGGAGAAAAGCTGCAATGGAAAAATCAAGTTACAGCTCCAGAGAAAAGGTAATTCACCAATTTTTATGTGTCAGATTGCTCTGAACTCTAATTATTCATTCCTTCCAGTCCACTGAAGGACTATATTTTGACTGCTTTATTGAAAAATTGATATGAACGGGGTCTCTGGTGCAGAACAAGATAAGGATAAGGTTAAGAGTATAGCTGCACATGTGAACTCAGTTCACTATGGAAAAGCATTGTTTTATGGCTTTTTCCCTCTATGTTTAGAAACAACTTTGGTTTGCTTTTCAGAGTGACAGAGGAAGCTGCTTCTGAGCAGCCCTTCCTCCCCCCTGAGAGTTTGTGAAGAAATATACAGCTGGTAGGAGTGTGAGTCAAGACTGATGATCATTTCATTGTCCTCCCTCTCTCCCACTCCTGCTCAGCCTTTACACCTCCCTTCTTCCTTTGCCCACTCTGCCTTCCTCCCCTCCCTCTCCTTCTCCACTCAGCTCCACCTCCCTCCCTGCCTCCTTTCTGGGGGAGGCTGCCTGCATTGTGGCCTTGTCTAGCCCCTCAGCTGCCAAGACTTCAATTTCAACTCCGTATTTCAGAAGGAATGAAGATTTGCTCACAGTGTGTTTGCCAATATGCTCTGCCCTGCCTTCAGCCACCGTGCACATCACAAGAGCTCCAGTGTAATGGTTTCTTTGGGTATCTTCCAGCTACAGTAGGGACTCATAAGTTGATGGGCAATGTCCCAGTAATTAACCATGTGGAATAACAAGTGCCAGTGGATTGGTCTCACATGGCTTACGTCAATTCACAAGTCTGGAAATAGTATCAAGGCTTGTAAGAGCAATGAACTAACATTCCCAGAACAGTGCAGTCTCACCCATTTGTTATCCAGCCTCTCCAGTTATGTCTTCTGAAATGAAGACAAAGCTCTGGAATGGAAATGATACTTTATGAAGCTGACCTAGTTACAGATCAGCCAGCTGGTGAAACCTGCAACAGGATAAAGAAAATGAATGAATTTTACCTGCAGATCTATACAAATGCCAGACTAAAGGGCCTCAAGAGATCACATTCAGCTGGCAATTTAAATAAGATTTATGGCCTCCGGCTTTGCCCCTGGGGCACTAAAGGCTATGAAGGTTAGTTAGCATGCTCAAAATGACTGTAAGTACCTCTGAGCTTCCTCTGCATGGTCTGGCATTAAAAAAGTAGCAAGAGTGGGGAATAACCAGCAAAAGGGAACTAATTTATAAAGTGAATATGATGCCAAGCAGGAGAAGGATCAGAAAAAAATGTGTAATATCTTTTGCTCGTCCTTCATTCCTGCCAGCAGAGAGGTATCTACTGGGACCACAGACCAGCACTGTCAGACAGAAACTTAGACCTGCAAATATGCATAGATGCATAATTTCCATTGGTATTTCTTTGAGAATTAGGAGCTTAAATACCTTTGCTAGAAACCCAAGCATCTAAAAAATTTCTTATATTTAATCTCTTAAGTATGCCTTTGTATATAACTTATGCATACATACGTGTGTGCACGTTTGCAGTTTTACCTCTGGTGACACAAAGCTGCACCTCTGTCAGGAGATCCCTAAGGAGATGTTCCCTGGTTCAGGAACTCTGTTTTCCATACCATTAAATTGTTAATATAGTCCTGGCAACCTCTGAGCACTGAGCGCGGCACAGCAATGTGTGGGGACATTTCTGAAGGCTGCAGAGGCTGTGGACCACATGTTGCCTTGCAGAGGTGCCCCGGATAAGCAGGGTTTGTCAGCTTGTGTTTGACACCACATGAGCCATGTTACTGTTGGGGCTGCTGCCTTGGGCAGGGACAGAGGCAGGATAGAGTTTTGCAAACAGAAGTGAAGCATCCAGATCCTGACAGTAGATCTGATGGTTGAACCGCTAAAAAGTATTATTCCTCGTGGCTTACTTTGAGAAAACAGGCTGATTTGCTCTTTTTATGCACACTGGATTGTGGATGTTTTTGGGCAGCTGAAGGAAAATGCACTGCTTCAATCTGCTGTGCTAGCTTGGTGAGATTAGCTGTCTATTCACAGCCATGTGCAGCCCCACATAAGTGACCTTCCTGTCCTTTTAATCACTGTTTCTCTCAAACTTACATCCTCTGTTTTCCTATTTGACCTTAGTGAGGTCTCATTGCCCCATTCTCCTGTCACCATGTGCTGGCCAGGGAATAAAAAGCCTTGAATTAACACAGAGGATGTGAAGTAAGAGCAAGTCAGAGATACAGTTGCAAGAACTGCTCTGAACCAGAGCTCAAATAAGTGAGTAAATGATTTTCTGATCTTCACGGCTTTCTTTTACGCCTTGTGTCACTCAAAATGCAAAAGTAAAATGTGATCAGCCTAGCAATGCTGAAGCCAGGACACATCCCTCTGTGCCCTCCTCCTGCCCATCTTTTCCCCCTGACCTACTGTAGAAGCGATAGAAAATAAGGACCTCATTTAACACCCTGCCAAGCTGACATTCCCAATACATTATATACTGTGTAAACCCAGTGAAGAGTTTCTCCACACCCAAAAGCTCACAGAAATTAACTGGATGCTCAGAAATTATATACCCATCTTCATACAGAAAATGGCAGAGTTAACAATTTGGGTCTCTTGACGTACCTACATTCATAGAATTGCAGAATCATAGAATGACTTCAGTTGGAGGGGACCTCAAAGCCCACCCAGTTCCAATCCCTTGCCATGGGCAGGGCTGCCACCCACCAGATCAGGCTGCCCAGGACGCCATCCAATCTGGCCTTGAACACCTCCAGGGATGGGGCACTGGCCCACTTTTCGAGCTTGTTTGGTCTCTTTGGATGGCATCCCCTCCTTGTCACACCAATGCACCATTTACACAGGTGGGATAAGACTGCGTCTGCAGCTGCTGCCTACAAACACCAGCAAGAGCTTCCTCAGGAAAGACATCTTCCGGCCGACAGACTCAGTCACTATATATAACTCCACCACCACCTGTGAAGTCTACAGGAGGCAGAGTGAAGATTAATCAGCAAGAACACTTTCACTGAATGCAAAAATATACTTCAAAAATATTTTTAGAGGCCAGGGAGGAGAGTGTGTTGTTTACATAACATGGCATTTTCAGATTTGAGGGCGATTAATAATAATCAAAGCTGACTGCAGAAGAAATCATTTTCAAGATGGACAGACTATTAAGATTGACTAGAAAAAAAACGTTCTGTATTTTCCTTCAAGGGAATCCAAATATTTTACGAGAGGGAAAGTGAGGAAAATCAACAAGGCTCAGTGTTCAGCTGAGAAGTGAAGAAACAAGGATGATAAGAGCTAATAGAGAGACACAAGCTGCTGCAGTCTTCATCGTGTTGCAGGTATACACGCAGAGCAAGATCCTGGGCCACAATCTTCACAGGCACATCAGGAAAGAAGAAATGATCAAAATTCATGGATGCCACTAAATTCACACCAATACCTCTCCTTGTAATAACGGTAGAAGACTTGCAAGGTGCCTTGAAAAATCTTCCCATTCATTCCATAGCACAACTCAACAAAAGGCTGCAGAGCAAGTTTTTTTCAAGCTCTCTCAATGTATGGCTTTAAATTGGAAAGAAAATTTATTCAGGGGAGCCAGATGTATGGTTTGGGACTTTTCTTCAACTGAGCACTGGAATAAAAACCACTGCCTTGCAATAAACAACCCTTGGTGAGGCAATATAGCTGGCTTGATTTTCATTTCCTGATAAAGCTCTGCCCGTTTTCTCTCCCTACATTGCAAATACCTTGCAGGATCTGTCTTTCTATGGCTAATTTTAACTTTCCGATAATGTGATTGCCTTATGAAAAGTGAAATGGTGTTGAGAAATATGTGCATACCATCTGACATATGTGTCAGATTAGGAAAAAAGTGTACTGCAGCTTCCTATCATTTGTCTGTTATGATCGATGCATACCTGCCCTTACGCATCATCTTCCATATTTTATGGCCTGAGCACTTGCAGCTCCCATTGAATTAGTGAGAGTTATCAGTGCCCTTCACAGCTGAAATATATCAGCTCATTAAAGAAAACTCGCTCAATACAGGAACATTATGGCAGCACAGGACACACATCAGCTGCACTTTGCAAGTAGTAAAAATGGGAACTTTTCCAGTAAAGTGGCACTAAAGGAAAATCTCAAATACCATCCTTTGTCATCTTGTTGCCTGTGATTTCTGAGCCTAAAAGAAGTCCATAGCAGTCCAGCTGACTGAACACTTCTATGACCGAGTGACCCCAAATCTTCCATCTACGGCCACTCCCCCCAGAATCCCAGAATGGCAGAAGTAGGAAGGGACCTCTGGAGGCCATCTGCTCCAACCCCTGCTCAAGCAGGCACACCCATGGTCTGCCCCATGCCCAGCTTCATGCACACCACCAGCTCCTGCCGTTCACCAGCTTCCCCCAACACAGAACCCCTCTTTGGCATCACGTTCTGCTAGCTGGGGTGACTTCATTTGCCCATCAGCACCCAGCAGGTAGTGAGTGCCCATTAAATGTAATATGAGACTGACTTACACCAATAGTGTGACGTTGTACTGCTGCAGTGCTGGGTCACAGGAAACCATCATCTTTCACCAGTTTGACCTAGAAGATGGTGATACATTCCTCTCCATGGAAAGAGTCACAGAATGGCTTGGGTTGGAAGGGACCTCAAAGATCATCTTGTTCCAACCCCCCTGCTGTGGGCAGTATTGCTGACTGCTAGATTAAGCACTAGATCAGGTTGCCCAGGGAGGGAGAGATGATATAACTACAGAGAAGAGAACTGCAGGAGGATTGCAGTAAGAAAGGCATAGGAACTTAGAGGCAAAGAGGTTGCTCATTAAGCCAAGATAAAACAATCTTTCCTCTAATTTGAAAATGATTTCAGAGGTGCCATAAGCTGAGAACTCAGTGACATTTAGCAAAATCAGTTTTGTAAACAAATCTGTTAATAAGCGCATTTACTTTTGGTGGGCTACTCAATGGTAATAAGACACAAGGAGTGTTTAATGCCTTTATTTGTTTAATGCTTCCTGCTTATTGAAACTCTTCCCTCAAGAGCAGCTTAGGAGCCCTGAACAAAGCACTGGGGGCTGCCTACAAGCACTGTTGCCTGCCTGGAGCATTAGTCCAATGGTATGTTAACGTGGCTCGTCTGTGCCATGCATAGGTCACTGCTTTTATTGGAGAAATGTTGTGTTATTTCAGTTACAGTCCTTTATGGAGCACACACGCGGGCAGCATGGTGACTGACTGGAAAGTAAAAATCATTTTATGGTATCTTCATCTCCCCACAAACTGCTTTGGACAGTGCTGACTGGCAGAGCCCACCAGACAGACAGAAAATGAAAATGCTTCACACTGTAATATGTTAGTTCTGATGACATTCTGACATGAAAATCTTCAGATCAGCTCCCACCAGGTTTAGATGTGGAGTTTTGGGCAGACAGTTGCCAGGGTTGTTGTATAACTGTTTGGTTTTTCAGTTCCACAGTTACTACAAAAGGTACAGCCCATAGTCCTACGGTACAGCGTGTAGGTATGGACTGCAGGTATCAGTCCCATAGGTTGGGGCTCTACTATGGGCAACAGAGAGAGCTGAGAAAGTCTTTGTGTGCCCAGGGGTGCACTTAGGCCAACTGGGCTTTGGACGGCCTTTGCTGAATGGGGACAGGAGCAAGGGGATATATTTAACCCATGAGATGTTGGAGAACACAATGTTCAACCCACAGGAGGAATAGAGGAGGTGAGTACCATCTGCTGAAATTTGCAGCAAAGAGTTGTAAAGGGAGTAAGCAAAGATGTTTAAACAGCTCTGGGGAAGCTAGGGAAGTCACCACAGGCTGAAAGATGGCTGAGTTTCCCACAAGAAGAAAGTGGTGACCCTGGGCACTGCTGGAAGGCAGAAGATAACAAGGTCAGTAAATAAGAAAACAAGCAAGAAAATGGGTTACCTTTGCCAAGTCTTATGGTTGCTTGCTAAAATGGTCACAATCCAAAACAACATGAATGAATACAGTAAATTGTAATAAAGGAATATTTTCTTTTTACTAGATAAAGAAATCACATTTCCAAGCTCAGTGAGAACTGTGGTTCTTTGATGGTAAAGCATTAAAATGGGCTGACATCTGTTGGATGCCAGAGAACAAAAGTTATGCCTTTCAGAAATATTCCTCAGCATGTTGTAAACTGCAGTGTGTAGAGTGAGATGTGCAGAGGTGACAGGATCTGCCAGAGAGTGCTTCTTGATATTTCAGGGTCAGCATGAAGGAGCAGACCATGGCAGCCTGTCCTAATGCTCATTATTGTAATTGCCTCAACACTGCCAAGAAATCCATGGCTTTGAATATATGCCACACCAAAAGATTTGGGATGAGATTTTGACTGACACAGTTATTAATGTAGAGAATTAAGAGAATGAGAGCTGGCAGAAGAGGATAATTATATCTGCCAGTCAGAAAATATATTGTGATTAATAAGAAAAAGCATTTCTGAGCATTACATCAACATTTCAATTTGCATGAGTCCCAAAGGAACGTTATTAAACTGATGTGAAAGGTCTTAAGACAGCAATACAGCAATATTTTTAACTTAACAGAGATCTATCTATTCTGTTTTATCGTGAAGGTAAATGAGAAGTTTCCCAGGAATTATAAGAGACACATTTACAGTCCACATTAGCAGATGAAATCATTATGCATATTTATCTTGTAGCTAAATATGGGGAAGAAAACAAACCATTGCAGGCAGTATGTTAAAATATATGTTTCAAGCAAACTAATGCCTTTTCAGAATAAATTATTGGCAGAAGACTTCACAGCTTTCTGTCTTTGCTAACTATTGTAAACCCCATCCAGGAATCCAGGGAGAGACTGGAGGGCAAGTCTTTAATCTACGACTTTCTTTCATCTCAGTTTATCCAATATTTATCCAAGGTGATTTTTAAGCTATCTCTTTTTTTAAACATGTTCCCAAGGCATTCATAGACATACAGCAGCTCCACCAGTTCTTCATGACTCAGGAAAACTACCCCATAACAAAAGGGCTAAGAGCAACTTGCAAGCTTTGGTGCTCTTCCTTGTGTTCTTCTAGTTGAACAGGTTACAGCAATAGGATGAGAAGTAATGCTCTCTAGCTGTGCCAGGGAAGGTTCAGGTTGCATATTATGAAAAAATTCTTCTCAGAAAGAGTGGTGAGGTGTTGGCACAGGCTGCCCAGGGAGGTGGTGGAGTCATCATCCCTGGAGGTGCTCAAGAACCATGGAGATGTGGTACTTAGGGACATGGATTACTGGGCAATATTTGTGGTAGGTGGATGGCTGAACTAGATGAACTTAGAGGTCTTTTCCAACCTTAATGATTCTATGATTCTATGCGATCCTACGATTCTCATCTTTCCACTCTGACATCATTTTCCCTTGGATCTGACAGTGGCCCTGCCAGCCTTCCCTCGCAGGAAAACCTGTGGATAGCTCATGGACTTCGGTTTTAGCCTGGCTCCACTCCATGACTGAACAGCATCTCTAAGCCCTGCCACCCAAATCCTGCTATCACTAATCTGACTGATCACAGAGACCACAAATAGTTGCACTCTGGTGTCACTATTAACTACAAATACTGATGTATTGTTAGCACTCAGAAACACAAAATAACTTTGTTCAGGGGGCTGTACAAGCTTAGGACGGAAGCAACATTTGGCCTATTCATAGGGATCACCTTCCTAAAATAAAATCCACAATTCACCAGACCTATTATTTTTTAAAAAGAACACAACCTTTTGACGTTTACTACTCAGAACTTGAACCAAGCACAATTTGAAGAAGGAATTCTTCACTGCTGCTCACCAGAGACTTTCCTGAAGCACATAATTAAGTCCTCCTCCCCCTTAAGAATGCCTGTTCTTTGTTAATATCTTTGCCAGTAGCAAAATAAATTATGCCAAAATAATTGGTTGTACTCAAAATTTTCTATACAGCAAAGAAATGGTGTTGTAATTGCTTATTGCTTCTGTTAGCATTGCATTTCATGAAGTAATTAGAATTATCTATATTCAAGAAGAAAATTCTGTCATTCTGTTTCCTCCATCGGTTTGCTGAAGTCTCGCCTTTTCTAAAAACACCTTCTTTATCTGTATTTTTCAAGTGGAACCCTTTAGCCTGCATGTCACCCCATCTTGGTTACAAACCCACTGAAACCTTGCGCTTCCAGGCTCTGCACTGCCCTGGAGGAATAAAAACAGGATAGCTCAACTTAATGTCTCAGCTCAAGAAAACGAATCAAGTGGAAATGAACACAAATTTGGCGACTGTGACAAACCGATAAAAAACTGAAATTTGAAGTTGAAATTTAGCGTTTGTCTTCATTTAACTCAAGAAATACTTTCTGCTCAGAGTTTAGAATACTTTTCTACAGATATTAAAGCTTAACACAGTCCCACGAGTAAAGGATTTTTCAATTTGGTTTTACAGCTGAATAAACAGAAGTATAAACACAGAAAGAAGATTGCTGGTTTGCTGTAAATACTGGGTATATTTTCCCCCCTCATGAGAAGCAGATGATGTATATATTTCATATTTAAGAGATCCTTGCAGACTTGTTCCAAATTAGTATTTCTATGCAAGTGAGTGGCTGTCACTGTGCTTTAAGGAATTTGATATCTCCTTGTTTAGACACAAGAAGTAATATGCCAGATATGAAAGATTACTTTTTCCCAAAGCTGTCTTGAAAACAGGTGATACTCATTGCCAACTGGAAGCGAGTTACATACAAGTGCATAGTAGCAAAACCCAGAAACCCTGTTTTTTTTTTTTTTTTTTAAGAACCTGACTTCATATCATAGAATCATGGAATGATTTAGGTTGGAAGGGACCTTTAAGATCATCTAGTTCCAACTCCCCTGCTATAGGCAGGAACACCTCCCTCTAGACCAGGTTGTTCAGAGCCCCATCCAGCCTGGCCCTGAATGCTTCCAGGGAGAGGGCATCTGCAACCTCACTGGGCAACCTGTTCCAGTACCTCACCAAAACCAGAACTGAACACAGTACTCCAGGTGGGGTCTCACGAGAGCAGAGCAGAGGGGTAGAATCACCTCCCTTGCCCTGCTGGTCACAATTCTCTTGATGCAGCCCAGGATATAGTTGGCCTTCTGGGCTGCAAGCGCACATTGCCAGCTCATGTTGAATCTTTCATCAATTGACACCCCCAAATCCTTCTCCTCAGAGCTGCTCTCAAGCCATTCTCTGCCCAGCCTGTATCTGTGCTTGGGATTGGCCTGACCCAGGTGCAGGACCTTGCACTTGGCCTTGCTGAACTTCATGAGATTGGCATGGGCCCACCTCTCAAGCCTGTCCAGGTCGCACTGGATGGCGTCCCTTCCTCCTGTTGTACCAACTGCACCACTCAGCTTGGTATCATCTGCAAACTTGCTGAGGGTGTGTCAACGGTTTACGGGCGTTGGGCCCGGTTCCGTGACAAATGGGACGGGGCACCCACGGACCCATGCCCCGGGAAAAGGGAAAAGGGAAAAAAGGGTAAGGAGATGGGCCTGAGAGTAAAGAAACAGTGGAAACAATCTGAGGAGAAACAAAACTAATTTACTAAATAAGGTATCGGAATGCAAAACACCACACTATAACACAATATAATTACAATTTAAGCTGATAAATCCAATACAGTGAGAGAGAATGTCCAAAATCAAGGTAGGCCTTACTCTAATACCGACAAAAAGACAGCTGGGGAGCGAGATGCTGCCAGGACGAGAGACGGGCAGAAAAGAGAACAAGGTCTTGTGATCTGCAAGTTTTTATCTTTTCCCTCTGGTCAGAAATGGTAACAGAGGAGCAAAGTACCGTGGGGAATGTAGTAGTCCTTTTCTTCTGAGAACCAGGTACATTCACTACATGATGTTATGATGTGGAATACCAATAACCGAAAGTCATAAAACCATGACAGGGTGCACTCGATCCCACTGTCCATGTCATCTACAAAGACGTTAAATAACACCGATCACACATCATCTCTAATGCTCATTTAAAACCCAAACAGAAACGCACTGCAGTCAATGAGAGTGCTTCCCATGATATGTTGATCTTTGAAGCAAATACACAATAAAAAATGCACCTTTGGGAATCTTACAGAGCTGTTTTCAGGCAGGAAAAAAAGAGGGTGGAGGTATACATGTGAGTGAAATGTAGGCAGCAAAATTTGGAGAAATCTTTTTTATGAGCATGTTATTTATAGGACCATGGTGCAAACAAGATCTTTTCATTTAACTCACTCTGTCAACTCACTCTTTTATGCCATACAGAGTGACTGAGCCTTATTAAGACAAATCGGCTCTGCCAGCAGGAACGTAAGCAAGCGTGTGCCTTTCTGCAGTGTTATTTAATGGTTGGATGAATGCTCAGAGGAGCTCCAAGAAATCTCGGATCCTTTTGTTTGCTGAGTGCCTTCTGCTGAGGGCAGCTCTTCCCTCACCACTCCAGTTTGGGGCCAGCCATCCCCCAGCCCAGCATCAGGAACTCACTCCTATCTCCAAAGACAACGAGAGACACTCTGCCCTGGTCTGCGAAAGTGCACTAAGAAACATGAATTCAGGGTAGAAAGGGTAGAAGTGCCTGACTACAGCCTTGTTTTTCAGATATTTAAGAAAGTCAAGCTGGAGAGACTTTGAAACGTGCCCAGCACTGGTTTGTGTAACCCTGCCCAGGAGTTTTCCTGCTGAGCTCACACAATCAGAGCTACTTCAATCCCAAATACAGCCTGAAGTGCTGCTTCAGAGAGGTTCATTTCAACTCGGTAAAATTCAATTACTTTTCTAATCTCTACCAAATTTTGTTCATCCTTTTTTTTTTTTTTTTCTTTCAGATTTAAGGACTGATATTTGTGCAGCATTCCGTAAATCAGAGCCCCAGAGTCAGGGCACATACCACCACCAGAAAATACAGCAAAGAGGATGGGTAACCGCTAGAGGACTAGAGACATTACCAGTGCAGATCCATAGAAACCCCCAATCATAAAATCACCATTGCCTCAGAGACTGTGACAAACAGGAGTCCCTTCAGAACAGAATCTCTGCTTTTGTCACACTCAGACATTTGCTGCTTTTCAAACATTACGTCCATTTGTTCTCTTAAAAGTGTGTTGGTTGACTTGACGCTGGACATAGTGTTTTTATAAAGAGCAGTTCCTCTCTTTTTTAACCCTTTCCTCAAATGTGCCAGCAAAAGAGGACCCAGTGCAATGATATAGTTTTCTATTCCTTTTTGTTCAGCAATAGCTTGGCTGCTGCACAAACGAGAATTGCTTTTACATGTCAGCAGGCTGATGAGAGAACTTTCCTGTCCCACTGTCTGCATCAAAGCCTTCAGTGTTATTTGTGTTTCCAGTTGATCTTGGAACACCGCAAGGCCGATCGAAGTGGGGATTTTTGTAAAGAACTGAGCTTTTAATTACTGGAATTTGCTGTTCAAGTCCATGTTCCTCACGGTGCTCTCATAGGAAGGCTAAAATCCTGACTTCTGTGGGAAGGCAGAGGGGGCTTCAGTGAGAGCACACACAGCTTTTGGGCAGCCTGCTCCTTGATAGCCACACCTGTATGCCTGGGCTTATATTATCTCACATGAACCTACTGAGAGGCTGCACATTGTCAAAATGCTCTGAAATGGCAAGTTTTACTCCTGATGATGGTTTTAGGTTTCCCAGCACTGCCTGCATGTTGTACCGAGCCCTCCAGCCCCTCCCAGGGCTGAGGCAGCACCTCTAGGCACCACCATACACCATGCAGGCACAGGGACCGTGGTGTTCTGACCCCAGCAATGTAATGCAAGCTAGGGAGCAACTTCTTCAGTAACAAACTCATACCACAAAAACACATTGATTTGTTTAAAGGAGCTGAATCATGAGTGTCAGCTGTTACATTCATCATTCACTGCTTCAGCCTGCTACAGTAACTGAGATTTGTAAACGTTAATTAGTTTTCTGCTCTTCTGTCATGCATAACCACAAGAAAAAAAAAATCAAAACCACTTTTGGTTTTGATAATATGTACGTACATGGATACAGGGGAATGCATACTTTAAAAGGGAATAAAGAAGGAATTACCCTGCCATTGGAGCAAGGTGGGGAGCAGGCCAAGGCAGGACTCCAGTGAGAGGCTGGCCTGGGTGCAGAGGTCAGGAGCAGAGAGCTTCAGTGGCAGGGACACCTTGTGTGACACTGCCAAACAATGTCATAGAATCACAGAATGGCTTGGGTCAGAATGGAACTCAAAGCCCCACCCAGCCCCATCCTCTGCCATGGGCTGGTTGCTCCCACCAGCTCAGGCTGTGCAGGGCCCCATCCAACCTGGCCTTGAACGCCTCCAGGGACGGGGCACCCACAGTTGCTTCCTTTAAATACTGGAAGCCTGTAATGAGGTCTCCCTGCAGTCTTCTCTTCTCCAGACTGAACAAGCCCAGCTCCTTCAACCCGTCTTCATAGGAGAGGTGTTCCAGCCCTGATAATCTTCCAACCAATTCCAACCTTTGTCCAGTGATGTCATCACTCCATCATAGAAGGCCACCAGATTGGTCAGGCATGACCTTCCCTTGGTAAAGTCATGCTGGCTATCTCAGATCACCCACTCGTCCCTCATATGCCTTAATATGTCTTCCAGGAGGACCTGTTCCATGATCTTCCCAGGCACAGAGGTGAGGCTCACTGGTCTGTAGCTCCCTGGGTCCTCCTTCCTCCCCTTCTTATAAATGGGAATTACGTTTCCCTTTTTCCAGTCACCAGAGACTTTGTCTGACAGACACTTTTCAAATATGATGGACTGTGGCTTGGCAATAACATCAGCCAGCTCCCATGGGACCCTGAGATACACGTCATCCATCCCCATAGACTTGTACACATTCAGTCTCATGAGGTGGTACTTGCCCTTCTTTTCCCTCAGTTTGCCCAGCAGATCCTTGCCAACCCATGCTGGTTTCCTGCCTCCCCTGCCCACTTTCTTATTCTGAGGGTTGGAGAGCTCTTGCACTCTCAGAAAGGCGTCCTTAAGGAGTAGCCAGCTTTGCTCCACTCCTTTGTCTCAAAGGACAGCTTCCCAGGAGAACCCTGGGAAGGTTGTACCCAGCAATTCCTTGAACAACTCCAAGTTTGTTCTTCTAAAGTTCAGGGTCCTGACTCCACTTTTCGCCAGGCCCATGTTCCTCAAGATCACAAACTCAGCCAGGGCATGGTCACTGCAGCCCAGGCTGCCTCTGATCTTGTCATTAACCATTTCCTCTGCACTTGTGAGCACCATGTCCAGCAATGTTTCACCTCTTGTCAGTCTGTCCAATACCTGAACCACAAAGTTATCACTAATAGACACCAGGAGTCTCCTGGATCACTTACAGCTCACCGTGTTGTATTCCCAGCAGCGCATGCACACAGCTGCATTAGGACAAAATCCCCAGTGACAACGCAGGAAGAAATGTCATCCTTCAAAACCGCCAACTCACCTTTCCGTCCCATCACTGCATCTCCCTGCCTGAGCAGTGCAGGCAGTGCAGGATAAAATGCTCTCAGTCTCAGGTAAGCATCCCTTGGTGAGAGTAAAGTATTTGAATGGGGACTGCAAGAAAGAAGGGGGTAGACTCTATAGCAGGGTCTGTTGTGGTAGGGCAAGAGGAAATGGTTTCAAACCAAAACAGGAGATTTAGACTGGATATAAGAAAAAAGTTTTTTATACGAGTAGTGAAGCACTGGAAAGGTTGCCCACAGATGTGGCGGATGCCCCATCCCTAGAGACATTCAAGGTCAGGCTGGACGGTCCTCTGTGCAACCTGCTCTAGCTGTAGCTGTCCCTGTTCACTGCAGGGGACTTAGACTAGGTGGCCTCTAAGGGTCCCTTCCAACTCAAACAATTCTGTGGTTCTACATAAGGCTCCTTGTCTGAATCTCCACTGAATTCCTGCAAAGTCTCTATTGAAACGGGAAGTTTTCCCAGGCATTTAGTTCACTGCAGATTTTAACTAAGCATCTCAAAATACTAGTGAGAAGGAAAAAAACCACTTATGTTATAATTAGATGTACCAGAAATAACCTCACCGTTTTCCTGACACTGCTTACATTAGTATTCATTGGGCACAAAACACTGAATAAGCTAATGAAATGATTCACTTATTCATTTGCCTATGCATGTTGATAACAATATGCCAAGAACCCAATGATTTGTTAACAGCCTCATTTATTTTAAGGATGCTGCTGTCATTCATAAAACATTGGCCAGCTGCCATGCATCCCTTTACCTTTCCCTCTTAGCTTCATAAATCTCTGATTAACCTTTCAAGCAACTTAAGCATTTTGTGAGGAAAATAGCAGCATCTATTTGCAGACAACTGCTGATCACCTGCTCACCTTGCAGAGTTTTCTCAGTCCCCAACCTTCCCAGTGTCCACTGCACCCCACTGACGCAGCTCATTGCTTCCAGTCTGAATGGAAATTTCTCATCACGGTTCAGAGCTTTGCCACCTCTCTGCACAGGAGGAGAGGAAGCCCTAGCTCTCCTCTTCACCAGGCAGCAAAAATTAGCCATAAGGCAGATAACGTGCTGTTTGCTCTCTGCATGACTTTGAAGAAGCCAGCTGTTAAACTGATGGTTATTCTCCACTACGCAAGTAATGTTAAGTATTAAGGCACGTGTGCCTTGGCTCCTGAAGTTGGGGAGGAGGCCATCAGAAACCAGTGACTGGCAACCGTCTCATCCACGGGTATTTTTGGTACTTACTGAGTCAATCTGGGCACCTCACACAACTGAGCTGGTGTCCTTCTATCATTTTATGCATGGGCACCCAAGGCACAGAGCTGAAATAACCAGGTCACACAAGAATCCTGGAGCAGATCAAGAAATGTTTGAGTTGCAAAGGATTTTGAACTATGGCCCACATACCCTTGAGGTCTGATTAGCAGCTCAGAGATGGCAGGCTGTCCATGTTAAACACCCACACATAGAAACTCATCCACTAGAAGTTTGATGCTATGGACACCTGGTGGTCCACCAAAAACTGTAAGGGTAACGCATGGGTCAGCTCCAAAGCAGTCTGCAATTGTCTGGATCCCTATTACTAACAGGAAAAATACCCACATCCGAGGTTGTGTTCCAGGTCTATATGATATGCTTTATTGGGAATATTAACAACATACAAGACAGATACTAAGCTACCAAGAAGAGCTGAATGCATTACAAGGAATGAAATATAGAGAGTAAGGGTATAAGAAAACCATAATGATGGGAAAACATGAGGCACTTGTAGGGTGCTATTTCACATCAGGTGATGTTTTGGTTAAATCCTGTATTAGGGTTTATTGGAAGGAGAATAATCCTGAGGCTGGATTTGCTCAAAAACATCCTTTGTTCTGGATGGTCTCAGTAAGCCCCTCTATTCTCCATGTTACCAGAGCGCTCCAGGACTTATCACAGGACAGAGTAAAGTCCTTCCTGTTATCTTCAAGTTTCCTGTCTGGAAGTGATGTGTTTGAGGGTGCTGGTGCACTAAGTAGGCTTGGAGTTGTGTAGCGTTGACTGTAATCTCACTGGCTCACAAACACAAGACTGATGAATAGCACCGAGATGATCGTTGTCCTGCACACCTCTCCTTCACGCTGTGCTGTTCCCCCTGTGCGATGCCTCACTAGGACATGTTTGGATTGAGAATCAGCAACCCACACAGACTTTTAGTAGTTTATACACCCACAAAGGCCTTACACTTTGTTCTCCCACCTCCCAACTAACCAATGTATGAGGCTTTAGAGAGAAAAAACAGTTTCTGTTTCATTAGATATGGGTTAACCTGATGTTGTAAAGCAACTGAAGGAAAATTGAATTGTGTGGCCCCTACTATGCAACATGAAGGAAAGCAGACAAGATTTGTCCTGCTTGGCCTTCTATTAAATAACACTGGAATTGCGTCTGCACAGTTCACCCATCTTGCTCTGAGGAGTTGCTCTGGCACATCCTGTCGAAGGTGGTTGAACTCCTTGCTGGGGACTTTCAGGAGCAACTGTGCCCTAAGAAAGTCCAGTGCCAACTCTGCAGAGAAGCGTTTTCAGCATAATATCCAGACAGAGCCAAGAAAAAATTCAGAGCTCCCCCCCACACACACACAGGCCCACATCAACTAAGGCCATGCAATGCCCCATGGTTCTTCACCACATCAGAAAGCGATCGCTGCATTTGTTTTTCCAGGGCGATGTTCCTTCTTTACTGACTTCCACCCCAACACGTCAGCATATGCTGCGGGCATTTGGGTTGTTCAAAGAGGCTGATAATCAGTTACTGTTGCAGTAAACAACTGTTTTCCCTCTCCTACTGCTGCTTCCTGCAGGACATGCTGTGCAAATTAGGATGGGGAAGCTGAGTTGGGCATATTCCTGCAATGGGTTATCCTCTTCTCTACGACTCTTGCCTTCTATAGCTCCCACTTCACAGAGGGCAACTGTAGCTCTTCAGACATCCCTGCACTGCCCCAGGACTGACCAGAAGCCGACAAACATCAGAGACAAGATTCAGGTTACAGGTTTGAGAGGTAGCAATGTAGCTAATACGGCTTAATGATAATCTTCCATCAAGTGAGCAATCAGGTGCGCCATAAAGATTACATTAATAAGCCTCCTCCACCCATCCCAGCTGTGCTCAAGGTTGATTACTGAGGCTGAAATGACACGTAGCTCCCCAAGCTCTGGCAGCCCATCATCACTGCATGGCAAGGATGCATCCTCCATCCAGGGCGAAATTTCCAATTAATGCAGAGGGACAGAGCTTTTACATCCAAACCTATTAAGTCACAAAATACCAGATTCTAAAGCAGATCATTAAGAAGTCAAGTATTCATTCTAATATTTTTAGAAGTTCTAGAAAGTTCAATTCTATGTATTTTCCAGTCTCAGCAGTTGGACTCATGTTACTAAGCAAACTAAGTTTAGAGCAAAAAGATACAAGAGCAAGTAGCGATAAAGGGTTTTAAATTAAATCAATTTTCCTGTGAAAGCTGAACATAGATAAAATGGAGATGTTCCCTTAGCGTTACCTATGTAATTCAAGTCAATAAAATAGTAATACCAGTTATGTATCTGAAAGAGAATACAAACTACTGCAAATTTAATGGAATTTGGATAATAACTGGATTTGGTTGAAGTGGGTATCAGTAAAATCCTTTTATATAGTGATTCTAAATGTACAGATTTGTCTGTGGATTGAACTCAGGCTGCTCCATAAGGCAAGCAAAAGCCCAGTGTTGTCTGGGCTCCACTGTCAGAAGAGGAAAACAGGCTCCTCCAAAAGCAGATGCTGCCCTAGCTCACATCTGGAGAATGACAGCTGCTGCTGTCACTAAATATGGACTGATGGGGACTAATGTGGCTAGATATCACGAGTCTAATTCCACTCTGAATTAAGAAAAAAAAGGAGTAATATCAGAAAGCTATGAGAAAAAAATCAACTATTTTTTACCAGCATAAGAATGAGCCTGGTAAAGCTTAACAGAGCGTCTTCCCTGAAAAAGCACAAAGCACTGATAAAACGTGTATTGGCTCAGGCATTTATTGCTTTGTTTGCCTCTGTCTGTCCTGTAAGAAGTCAGTGTGGTTTCCAGGGTAAAATAATGGAAGCTGTAATTGAAAGGTGTCCATATCTCATTAGAACCATTTTTAAGTTACAGGGAGTCTTATTTTGCTGTCATTATTACTGATTTAATGATTATTCATACCCCGACAAGATTCTGACTCTCTATGGTGAGCCTCAGCCAAGCAGATGACTTTACTTACAATCAAAAATAGTTGGAAGGGACCCTTAAAGGTCATCTGGTCCAACTGCAGACTTACTCAACAATCTACAAGAAAACAAACAAACAAAAAATAACAAAAAAAGAATTTTTAAGGAAGCTTACAACAGAGATAAAACGAGCACACAAAAGTTGATTAGTTGATCAGATAATCCCCAAAAAGGATGACTTCTAAGTATAGAAGTTACACAGACTGAACTATCAAAAGCACAAGGCTAAACCAAACCAAATTTGGCCTTCCAGGATGACCATTCATGTAAAAACGTCCACTCTCAAGGAGGTAATGGCAAAGCAGACTCCTGAGAAGCTGTTGGGAAAAAAAAACAAAAAAAAAAAAAAAAAACCTACTTCAGACAGTAAGTCAATGTAGCAGTTCTTCATGCCCATTGTATCAATAGCTTCATTCCCATAAAATGACACCAAAATCTCCTTGAAAACCCAGGAGCAAAAGGCCAAGACAGCAGTGAAAAATAACCAACTGCTCAAAGGATGCTAGCCCCTTAACTGCCTCTACGTGACAAAGACCTCTCTCACCAACACTTTATTTCCTACTGGCTCTTCCCTCAGCCCTCTGCCATCGATGAGAGCACCAAGAGGGACTTGGAGACACCTTGTAGGGTTTGTGGACAGGAGTGCAGCAGGGCTGGGAGATGGGCTAGGATTAGTCCTTGTGCATTGTTCCACGAAAGGAAGAACACGTTTAAACTGTTCGGACAAAAAATATAAACTTAACTCTGAAATGATGGAGATCCAGCCTCCAACATGCACATTCAAGCTGAAATGAAGAACTGCAGGAGTTTTTCAGTTTGTTTTTCCCAAATCAGTGCTTCCTGCTTAATAGAAACATGTCATGATGATGTGTTGTGTTAAGAACTTAGTATTTTGAGAAGCTGTCCGGGGAATTTGTGAAACAGAATCATAGAATGCTTAGAGTTGGAAGGGACCGCTGAGGGCCACCTACTCCAACTCCCCTGCAATGAACAGGGACACCACAGCTAAATCAAGTTTCCCAAGGCCTGATCCAGCCTCGCCTTGAAAATCTTCAGGGATAGGGCATCAACCACATCTCAGGGCAACCTGCTCCAGTGCCTCACCACCCTCACTGCAGAAGACTTTTTCCCTATATCTAACCTAAATCTACCTTCTTTGAGCTTAAAACCACTTCCCCCTGTTCTGTCACAACAGAGCCTCCTAAAGAGTCTGACCCCTTCTTTCCTGTAGCTCCCCTTTAGATACTGAAATGCCCCTATTGGGTTACATCGCAGCCTTCTCTTCTCCAGGCTGAACAGCCCCAGCTCTCCCAGCCTGTCCTCATAAGAGAGGTGTTCCATCCCTTGGATCATTTTTGTGGCCCTCCTCTGGACACACTCCAACAGGTTTATATCTCTCCTGTACTGAGGACTCCACATCTGGATACAGTACTCCAGGTGAGGCCTCACCAGCACAGAGCAGAGGGGCAGGATCACCTCCCTCACCCTACTGGCCACACTTCTTTTGATGTAGTCCAGGATGTGGTTGGCCTTTCGGGCTGCGAGGGCACATTGCTGGCTCTTGTCCAGCTTCCCATCCACCAGTAGCCCCACATCTCTTTCAGCAGGTCTGCACTCAATCCTTTCATCCCCCAGATTGTATTGGTAGTGGATGTTGCCTCGACCCACGTGCAAGACCTTGCACTTGGATTTGTTGAACCTCACAAGGTTCACCTGGGCCCACTGCTCAAGCCTGTCTAGGCTCCTCTGGAGGGCATCCCATCCCTCTGGTGTGTCAACCGCACCCCATAGCTTGGTGTCATCAGGAAACTTGCTGAGGGTGCACTCCCAGTGTCAATGTCACTGATGAAGATATTAAAGAACACTGGACCCAGCACTGACTGGACACCACTCATCACTGATCTCCATCCAGACACTGAGCCATTGACCATCACTCTGGATTCGATCCTGCAGCCAGTTCTTCCTCCATTGAACAGTCCACCCATCAAATCCATATATTACCAATTTGGAGAGAAGGTACTGTGTCAAAGGCCTTACTGAAGTCCAGATAAATGACCACAGCAGCTCTTCCCTCATCCACTGATGAAGTGACACCATCATAAAAGGCCACTAGGCTGGTCAAGCAGGATTTACCCTTGATGAAGCCATGCTGGTTCTCCCATATCACCTCCCTGTCTTCCATGTGCTTTAGCATAGCTTGAAGGAGGAACTGCTCCATGATCTTTCCCAGCACAGAGCTGAGACCCTGTAGTTCCTGGGGTCAAACTTTGCCTTTGCAGCACTGAAACAATTAAACCTAATGTTTGAGCATTACTTTTAATGGCATATTAAGCTGTAATGGACAACAATAATGAATATGTAATCTGAAAGGAGTTGGAAAGATAGATACATCATAGTATTTGATAATAATTGTTATCAGTACGGGTAAGCGTAAGAAAGCTAGATCAGAATGTATTAGCTATGTGCACGCTTAACTTGAACATGTCATTTCTGAGTGTTCCTGAGTTTAACCTAGAGGCATAAAGCCATTTTGGTGCTTCGCTATTTACTAGCCAATTTAGGCCCACATGACTAAGCTAACCTGTCAAACTCGAAATACAGAAATGGATTCTGGTTGTTTAGAATGGTTTTAGGCTATTTGGAATGGGTTTAGGGTACAACAGAGGTTTTGAATCGATGCACTAAGGTGCATTAAAGGCTTACTTTCATTAGTGAGAAAATATATATATATTTTCTTAAAAACAAAAAAGACCTTCCCAAAATGCCTGAGGTCCTGTGGGGCAAGAGGCTACTGAAAAGCTGAGCAATGAGATTTCCACTTTAAGAGAATGTCTAAAAGCTGTCAGGCAGACTAGAGCAACATGCTGAGAGATCTGGAATGATGCACGTTGGCAGAGCCATTTGAAATTCATTTAAGAAGTCAACATTTAATATTGTTTATTTAGACCGTGCAGAGATAACTACAGCACCTTGTCATTGTGAGAAAGGCCAATTACCAGTGCTGGCCTCAGCTGCACTGTACATGCTACAGAAAACTCAGGCTTCTGCAAGCACAGCAATTTTCTTTTGCAAATCCCATTAGCCACCAAGAACCTGATGCCTGACAGTGCAGGTCCAGAGATGTCTTGAATGACGTCCCAAATCACCTCAAGTTAAACAGTGCTTTGCTGTCGTGAGCCCTGGATGTCACTCATTAACTGCAGGGTGTCTCCCCGGGGAAGACAACTTGTACATCTCATGGGCTGTAGTGGATACCACTGTACTGTAAGGAAAGGGGAAAAAGAATTAGGAAAAAATAGAACATTTCTTCCCATTTAGATGAATTATTAACCTGCAATGTTTTATCTAGTTCTGCACATTCTATTTTCTCACCCAGTGGTGCCTGAAGATACCATTTATCTCTGCACCCTTCCACCTCTAAGTCCAACAACTCATGCACTAACACCATTAAGATTGGGGCGTTTTTTTACATCATCTACCATTTCAAACAGCCTTAAGCCTGGTCCAAAGTTGTGCAGTTACTCAGTTGGAAAACATGCCAAAGCTTCTGAGAGAGCAGACAGACACTTTAACTTACTTTCATGATTTGTCTTTTAAGTCAATGCTGTGTGCATAATCAGCCAGTTATCTTCTTCCTCAACAAGACAATCCTTACAACTACATAGAGAGAAAGAAAACCTTTTGCAATGCACTTTAGGAAATTACACGAGGTTGGATGTGCACCTGGCAAAAGCCATGGTGTGTTTTGTGTTAACTACTCAATATTTACGCAAAACGAAGATCACTCCTTCAAGCCAGCTTCAAAAATTCATTAACCCCAAAAACAACACACAAAATCTCTCTTTTCCCCCAAGGCATCAAGTTCATATCAAAGTTTCTCTTTGATATTCCATAAATCTCAGTAGCAGGACAAGTCTTTTCAGACTTTAATAAACACCCAATTTATAGTCCAATCTCCAGAAACAAGAGCTCCTTACTGCTGGATAAATAAAACTCTCAGCACGGCTCTGCTATCCAATCCTGCCCCATGATATCCAGATACTCTCCCCTGAGCTGCTGGGAAACAAGCTGCAATACAGAATCATGCCGTCATTTATCAACAGAGGCCACTGATGCTTCTTCACACACATATATTTACGAGTCAAATCATTTTTTCCCCTACCAAGCCTGGAGACAAAGTTGCAACAGCTACAATGCCCTGGCTTTGCAGGCTGCGGTATATGAAAAAAAAAAATAGTTACTGCAGTGACTTGGTAGAATTGAGTTTTCAACACTCATTCAGCAAGCCCTGAATAATTCAGGGGTAGTTTCACTTCCTGTGAATAACGTACTCAGTTGTGAACTCGTGCCAGCAAAAACTTACATCGTGCCATTGTGAATTTTCACAGAAAAACATCTAAAGTTTTTTGGGTATGAAACTGGCGTCTGTGTGCTCTGATGTACCCTGCTATTCTTGTTTAAAGGCTCCCACATGTGACCCACTGGACTGCAGTTTTCCATACACAAAGCAGGTTGTCAGCTTGAACTGGGCTTGTTTAGCTTGGAGAAGAGAAGGCTCCGGGGAGACCTCATTGTGGCCTTCCAATACTTGAAAGGAGCATATAGACAGGAGGGGGAACGATTGTTTATGAGGGTGGATAGTGATAGGACAATGGGAATGGTTTTAAACTGAGACAGGGGAGATTTAGGTTAGATATTACGAGGAAGTTTTTCATGCAGAGGGTGGTGACGCACTGGAACAGGTTGCCCAAGGAGACTGTGGATGCCCCATCCCAAGGCATCCAAGGCATTCAAGGCAAGGCTGGACGTGGCTCTGGGCAGCCTGGCATAGTGGTTGGCAACCCTGCATTCAGCAGGGGGGTAGAAACTCGATGATCTTTGAGGTCCTTTTCAATCCAGGCCATTCTATGATTACCTGAGACAAGAAAAACGCGATTCTCACAATTATCACTTTTTTTTTTTCCCCATCAACCTCCCTAGTGACTTCTGAATCTTATCAGCTCCTTTTAAGCACACTTGAAATGGGGATAGTGGTAAGAGTATATGATCTGAGTGCCTGCAAGCTTTTTAGAAATGGAGTAGAGCACAGACACCTGAATTAGTTGGCCCAGTGGCAGGAGCTCTGCAGGTCCCTGCTCTCTTCAGCCAGTTACTGTTTTCATAGAATCATCAAATCACAGAACGGTTTGGGTTGGAAGGGACCTTCTAGATCACTTAGTCCAACTCCTGCCATGGGAGGGACATCTTTCATTAAATGAGGTTACCTGCAACCAGTCTAGTGGCTAAGCAGCACGCTTAGAGGCATCAGGCATCACGCCATCAGGAAACTGCCATCCCTATGGCTGAAAAATGACAAAATCTGCTGCTCCATCCCCTTCCTAGTAATTCCTGGACATCCCACTTTGTATTCTTTTCTTTGACCTGACACATTGATGGGGCTAGCAGCACTCAGTGCCTCATGTGCTGATGGGGCCTGGTGCTCCGTGTCAAGCAGCAACACCAGGGCCCAGGCCCAGGCAGGGCCCAGATGGGGCACTGTCCTGCCTATCAGCAAGTTAATTATTTATAAAAAGTAGATCCACATCCTGAGCCTGGAATCTTTATAGAACAGGAGAATGTCTTCAAAGCTACCTCTTGGAGGCTGGTCACTGCGTATTGTTCCTTTGGCACGTCAGCCTTACCAGAGAAATGCTGTGTTCAGACGGCAACCAGCAGCAATGATTTTCACCAGCACCATGTTTCCCTGGCAGGAGGCCTGGGGCACTCCAGTCACAGAATCACAGAATTGTAGGGGTTGGAAGGGACCTCCAGGGATCATCAAGTCCAACCCCTCAGTCATCACCTCTGTACTACAAAAACGGAGGTAGAAGGAGGTGAAGTTCCCTGGTGAGTGCCAGATTCCTCCTGGGTGCCTTGAAAATGCAACAGCCTTTGAATGTGTCACTGTCAAACAGCCTGGGCCTCATCGCGCAGTCACTGAAACATCTCCTGCTTTGCACCCAGGGCCCGCCTGCCTTCACCGCCCACCTCAACCTGTTCAAGCTCCAATGCCTCAAACGTCAGCTGAAGTGCCAGACTTGGAGAAGAATAAAATGAAATTCCAGGAGTTCGTAGGATCAGACTATAATCTCACAGCTCCTCTATATCCTGAATAAGGTTCCTAAATATGACATATCTTAAGATCAAACATCATCACAACCAGGGTGCATTGTATTTACAACAAATTATCCTAAAAATGTATTATTAAACAGCACAAGCATTGCCAGTAGTGTATCTGATAAGAAACTTCTGCATTTTAACTTTTCTTCTAAACATGCATCTCGTACAGAACAAACACTCCTACCACTTTCCCTCTGCTCGCACTGGCACTTTTCATTTGCATCTTTTCCACTCACTCAGGTTAGAATTCTGTATTACCCTGAAGGGATTACAATGATCTCTTTGTAGAGGTGAGTCTAAATGAAACACTTTGCACTTGTATGGAAGAAAAGAAGCCTTGCAGTTAGACAACCATAAAAATCAGCAGGATACAGGTAAGCATCTCCATTTTGATGAAGCTACACTCCTCACCGTGAAACTCTTATACCTGCAGATTGGATTAATTCTAGGTAATTCTGAATTGCTGCAGAACACAGAGCCATTAAAAATGCCCACATGTAAGTGATGACTACCATTTTGCTCCAGTTGTTCATCTGCATGGGACTGCTGGCTTGCAGCACAGAAGTAGAGAACACCTGGATCACTCCAAAGAAACCAGCCCATCATTCTCAAAGCTGTGGAAGAGACTCGCAGTGCATTTTCCAGGAGCACAGTGTGGCTGTTGGATCTGTCCCCAGGACCTGGATGCAAAGCAGCCCTGCTGCAGACAGTGATGTATCCCAGAGCCTGCAGGACCCAGGAAACAGCTCCACTGTCTTTGCATACAAAGACAGAACTAACAGTTTGTGTATTTTTGTTTTGTGTTACTGTTTGCCATTCATTTATTCAGATTTATACCAAAAATGCAGAAGCGATATCCAGGATTTTATATCAGCTGTTCCAGATGTTATAAAAACAATGACGAAAACTGAACTGCTCGCCAAACCTCAAATTCCTCACTCAGCTCCAAATCAAATTTGTTATCAAACCCACTTTGTCTAAAAGGCAACAAACAGCAAGGGCATCTCCGTCAGGTTAAACTGAGCAGCACATCTGTGTTTGCTCTTACATCGCACTAAAGACATTATCTCTGCCAAATACCTTTAAAACAATCTCCAAAGCCTCTCTTCACCTGGCTTTCTCCTCCCAGCTTTCAAGGCCAGGCTGTAACCAAGCTACCAAAAGGCAGGTGACAGCAGACATATCTGCCATGGCTGCAGGTCACTGGATACCTGCTGTCACTCTCAAACAGGACTGAGTGCAACCATTCTCAATTTTCTCAGGCATCTAAATCCATTTTCTTTCTATCAGCATCCTTATCAGAGATGGAGGGTCTGAACGGATGACTCCTACTTCTGCTGTGCTGAATGCTGCTGCTCTCATCATCTCTAATCTCTAGTGGTGGGTTTAAGCACCTCCATGATGCTCCATCGGGCTGCTCCTTCTCCATCACACACTGACTTCTGCTTATCTCTGGTCTCTCTGCTTTATCACTCCACTCAGAGCTGGAGACAAGTTCAATGACAATCTGAAACACTTCTATACAAAGGCACAGCAGATAGTTACCCCAGACGGAAAATCCTTCATTAACTGCCGTCTGAAGCACAGAGTGCAATACCATTTTGATTCTCTTTAAGCCCTTTATATTTAAGAATTCAAACATGACCCTTACTCTATAATATCACTTACTTGTTTACAAATTATCACTAACACTTGTCAGTAACTATCTAGTGGCTATTTTCCTTTGTTAACTGTTCTGCGATTCTGCAAAATAAAGCGTTGGCATCATGTCATACTCACGCATCACACAAGGTCACTGCAACTTCAGGTACCTCAGTTTGTCTGACTGCCTCCCCAATGCTACACAGACATTGTAAAGCAGCAAAGGAATGAAAAGCAGAAATACTCAGGAAAATCAGGCTCGATTTGCAATTAAATAACAGCTCTTATGCTTTCCAGCATTTTGCTCCAGCAGCTTTAAAACCTCATTGTGCACAAGCCATGCTTCTTATCTACCACTTGCATAATGTTGAAGATGAGCAGAAGTTTTTAAAATTTCCTGTTGTTTTTTTTTTTATTATTTACAGCAAAAAATACATTTAGAAGAAAATTCTCCCACTGGAATCCCACAGCCCACTCGTACATTAATTGCATTGGTGGAACGCCTGGAACTCAATATTGCTGTATGGTATTTCATAATCAGATGGTATTTCATAAGCTCCTGCTGCTAACGTCTTTCTGACCTACATCACAGCCAGTCTTTTCCATATACCCACTACTAGGCAGCTGCAGGTTAGATCCCCTTCCCAGCCAATCTTACATATCTAAGTTAATACTGAAGACAGTTTAGAATGAAATTCCTCCTTTTTCTTATCTCCACCCCAACAACAAGAAATGTCCATTCCCGCTGCTGTTACCTCTGGATCAGACAGAACACTCAAATTCTGGCTTCAACGAGACAGACTTGACCAGGAGGAGAAAAGCTATTTCATGCCAAGCCTTGCAAGCTGCAGAAGGACCGGACCACATTTCTCACGTGCGCTGCCCCATTCCTCAGGGATCAGCCCTCTGGCAGGTGGACCCTGCAGCTGTTGTACCCCTGGGCTGCTGACCTGGGAAGTCAGCACCTTTGGTGACACACACGAGAAGGTTAGAGAAATAGAAATAAGCAGAGAATCAGAGTGTCATTTAAAAGTAACAAAGATCTTGGTCCTGTTTACTGCTGAGGCACAGAAGCTCTTCTAGGAAACACCCCCAGTTGTAGTATGTCATACTGATAATTACAGTGCACGTGGTATGCTATTTCAGGAGCTCATTCCCAGGAGAAAACTCAAAGGCCCTTTTTCCAAACCACTAAACCCTAGGAAAACCACTAAAACCCTCCTAGTGTAATTTTTACAGAGAGTTCACAAAAAATGTATCTTCCTTTCTCAGGCAGGAAAAACTGCAAATTCTATGAGGCAAAACACGGACTCGACAGCAGATACTACTTCCAATCTTTCTGCCAATGAACTTTTAGCTATGTAAGGCTCATTTTCTCTTATTTTTCCACAAAAATGTCATGAACAGTAGAAAAACACTATTATTTTCACGGTGATGAAGCACTGGCAATGGACAGAGTCCAGCAGAGGGCCACAAAGATCATTAAGGGCCTGGAGCATCTCCCATGCGAGGAAAAATGATACTTGAATTGTGACTAAGTTCATGTGCTCATCTAAAGCAATATTTATTCAAGTTTTGCTTGATAAGAATCATGCAGGTCACTCTGAAAGTAATGCTTCCTATTTATTTCCATGGAAACTGCAACAGCTACAAAGAGCACAAAAACACTATGTGATAGAGCAAATTCTCAGCTACAAAACACTATTTTTCAACGTAGTCACCACCATTAGCCAATTTGTGTGGATGTGCTGATCAAGACACTTTCTTTCATGGTATGAGAGCTGTGCGTGGACATCCAGAACGTGACTTGTATTTCACATGGCTTTCACTGGTGCTGAAATGCACCACCCACCGCTTCACAGTACCCACATCCACTGTTTGGTCTCCATAAGCGTTCAGCAAGCACTGATGAACGTCAGTGGGTGCCATTTTTCCCACACGGAGGAATTCAGTTCCACACCATCACTCCATACACGCTTCCACGTCAAACATCACTCTGTCAGACTGCCCTTCTGCTGCCACCCGTCACACAGCAACCACATGTAATGGGATACGGGTGGGAAGGATCAACCTCTACTGCCGTACCAGCACCATCTTCCTCTGACATTGTTGGCCAGCATTATAAAATAGGGGGCATTACTGCCAGGGTAGCCCTCATAACATAAGCATGAGGTTTTTATTATGAAGAGTTAACTATTCTTCCCCATACCTCCTCTGGAAAAATACATTAGCTGGAGTTTCAGCATGGATGTTATGAAGATAAATGTGCTCTTCTGTGAAAGGAACATACCACAGATATGCATACGCTGACTTAACCTTGTTGTCTCTTGACTTGAATTCATAATCTATATAAAGAGTAATAATGAAGATTAAATGTGCTCTGAAATATGCATCTTAATGAAAACAGCTCTGTTTGAAGCCAGTTGAAAGGGAAACTTGTTGACTTCTCTCCGCTACTAAGCCATAAAAAGATTTTTTTTACAGTTTTATTCAATTTCCATTTTGAAATGCAGACAAGTGTGCTGGTCTGCCAGATTAAGTTACACAATATTTGCAAAAAAAAAAAAAAACAACAACCCAAACTCAGTGGATCATAAGGAAAACCATGTAGATCCCAATTTCTTAAGCAAGTTAGTCAAAGCAACAAAATAAACTCCCTCAAACTCCTCAACCAAAGTATCTCTGATTTTCACAGCAACACCCACCCACCCTGAGAACTCAGAGCACTAGCAAGGTACGCCCACCACTCCTGCTGCTTACCTTAGCATCCATAAGTGACCACACATCCCCAAATGTTTTAATATATCTGGTTCACTTGATGAGATTTTTTGAGAATACTTTATTCTTTCTTTCTCCCCATTTCTTGAAATTAGTTCTTAGTCCTTCTTCATTCCCCTGTCTTCTGTCCTGCTATTACTTTTCCCCCGCATCCGCCTAGTGTTTGACTCCCTAAAACTGTTTTCTCCACGCCTCTGTTTGACACATCCACCCTTTGCATTGCAAGTAAAGCTCCACAACAGGCATCCCTCATACACGATATCCTTCTGCTCACAGAAACATCCCATTTCAACCACCACACCTTTCAGTGCCTTCTTCTTATCCCTCTTCCCTTCCCCATCGGCTCTGTTACCCTTCTCATTATCACCAGATGCAAGACGCTGAAAATATTTAATCCTCCCTTTTATAGCACTGAGTGCTGAGTATGAGCAGTTGGATTTAGCACACTGCTGTGACTGTAATTGTTTCCAGTGCCAAATGGATTTTTAAAAGCACCACAGCTCTATGTTGATGATATGAACTCCAGTCACTTGCCACACAGCTGCTGCCAACCCTTTGCCATCAGTACTACTGCCTGCCTGCCATCAGCTCTCAGAACAAACTATGTCATCCAAAAAGCTTCTTCACCCACACCAGGTGAACCACTAGGTCAGTAAGAGGGTCTGTAACCACAAGAGGATGAGCAAGTGTTATCAGGTGGGCAGAGGACACACCAAGACAGCGGAGATGGAAACTTCCCCAGTTTCAATATCATGCCATAATCTGTCCTAGTTCTGGCAGAGACATCGGCTTTTATTATCATTTACCAAAAATGATGGCATGCCCACAAGAAGTCCTTGTCTTTTAGGTTAAGGGAACCTTGTACCTGACTCCGTGTTGGTGCTGCCTCTCACATAATGTGAGCCCTCCATCCAGAACACAAGGAGACACTAAACAGCATCTTCACATACCTCAGTTATTCTGCCCTCAGCAGGCCTCCATGGCAGCAGGGCCTTAGTCTGAAAGGTAGCAGGGGCTTATGCTCAAGGAAATATAGTCTCCCTACTTTCCCAGACACCCACCATGCATCCTTACTCAAGACAGCCACATACTAATGAAAACTACACATTTTATATTGTGGAGCACCAGGCCAAGAGATACTGGACTGAGGCCATATAATCTGTTCAATTTATTCTACAGAAGTCCTAGCACACTTTCCATTTACTAATGTGGTCTAGATGCAGTCCTGCCAAATCTGCCTCAACCACCTAGACAACCTGATACACCATTACCAGTCTGGCCCAGATTCCCAAGCCCTACAAAGAACCAGAGACTATAAAAGCAGCTTTGCAAAGAATCTGAGCTGATTTTCCAGAAGTCACTTGATTTAAGACATCAAGGCAAACCTCCAGTACAGACGACACACTGCATTTCTTTCAGGCAGAGAACGCAGCAGCCTCCCTCTTTTTCCAGGAAAGGACAGCAGCTTTTTTTTACTACCTGCCAACAGAAATGTGAGCCTGCCAATCCCGCACAACCAGAAATAATGCCTTTATTTTCAATTTAGTAGTGTCTAGTGCTGAAGGTGAAAGACTTTATTATAGCTTTGTGCTTGCTCCAAGTTTGAAGCACAGTCAGTTAAAACAAATTGTCCCATCCACCACTATCATTCTTCTCTTCAACTACACTGATTGCAGAGACAGTAATCTTCCAGAAGCTGGAAGCCATGCATCAAAATCACCTCGCAGCCAAATCACAGGAGTCAGGGGAACGAAAGCAGGACAGCCCTAGCAGTTACTTAACAGATCTGCAAGTGCTCATTTCACTGGACTGGGTCACAGCTGTCTTACATGTGTGATGGTCTTTGCTAGCTCTTGTCCTCTCATGATTCAGGTTACCGGGCAGCAATCCTTCAAACACAGTACTACAGCCCATGATGCGATGTATTCCCTGAATGAAGGGGACAGAAAGCTGCTTTCAGCTCAAAAGCCATAAGCCAGCAACTTTCCATTTACCTCACCTTTAATTAGAAGCCTATAGGTTGGTGTGTGCTTTACAGTTCTTAGCCAGCTAACCTTCCTCTTTGGAAGCATGGACACAAGCAACATCTGGAGATGTCCAGAGAGACTGTGGATGCCCCATCCCTGGAGGCATTCAAGGCCAGGCTGGATGTGGCTCTGGGCAGCCTGGTCTAGTGGTTGGCGACCCTGCACACAGCAGGGGGTCGAAACCGAGATGATCTTTGAGGTCCTTTTCAACCCAGGCCATTCTATGATTCTATGACTCTGTCTCTCTCCACGTGGCTCAGATACAACTTCTTGATAGCCACAGCTCAGTGAGACAGATCCTACCCTCCAAACAGGATGACAAACGGATGTGCCGTACATTCCTCCAGCAAAACTGCCAGCTTCTATGAATTGATTCACTGTTTCTAGTATCAGCAAAACCAGTGTTTCCTCATGGTTTGAATATTCAAGTTTTTGAAAATGATTAAAATAATGCTGAAGGAGTCATACAAAGATTGTGGAAGAAACAGCAATACTGGTGTTCTTTACATGGGTGGTCAGTAATCCCTTCTGTGCCAAGAATTATTATTTTGTCATAGCTGGCATTTAGAAGACAAAGTAAAATATAAATATTAAGAAATAAATGCACTTTCACCCTCAACTACTGCTAATGCTCTGCTAGTAACAGAGTGCTGTAAGAATTCAAAGAGGTTGGGAGGAAATGCACACGTTTCTAATACAAGTAAAAATCTAATTGCAATGCAGCCAAAATTGGAAACAACTGTTTAGTGCTGGAAGCCTGTAGGGCTGGAAGCTCAGAGGTGAGGGAAAATGAAGGATATTTGCTTTGTGCAGTAAGGAAGGTCAAGATCTAGTTGACTGGACAGAAATATCAGGAGGAAGGAAAGGTAAAGGCAGTAAAGTTTTCCTACTCTTTACAGCTACCCTGTGGCATTCCTTGAAATACTCCATTCTGTGACTATAAGCACAGGTAAATTGAGCTTATTTACTTGCAGAGAGGACAGCACTATATGGGATGAAGGCACTGGTAGAACTGACAGAAAGAAGAGAGCAGTGTGTTTCAGCAGTGACTAAGAGTGGTTAAAAGAAGGGATTTCTTTGCAATATTTATATATTTTCCAGTGTGTATACACCAAATATAGGGAAGAGTTACTTCACATGGCACTGTGGAGCACTAATTAATAGCAGTGAACTGAAGAACAGTTAAAAATGGAGGTTGGGGGGGGAAAGAAAAGTACTGAAAGCAAAATATATCACAAGAATTTAATGTAGATTAAAGTTTGCAAAAGAACCTACAACATCCTGGACACACAACTGCCAGATGTAGCCAGAGCAGAACAGGCACAGGCAGCAGCATCAACAGCTGTGGGTTGGTAGGGTTTGGTGGTTGTTTTTTTTTTTTTCCCTCCTTTTTTCTAACACTTATGCATCCCTACAGCCTCCGTAAAAACATAAAAGACATTGAGAAAGTGCAGATGCTGTCCTCTGTGCCACCACTGTTCACTCTGGAGAAACAGAAACAATCATGTCGTTAGCAACATTACCAAATGGAATATACCAGCAAAGCATACCCAGAATAAGATTAGATGAGGATGCAAAATAAAATACACAGAATCATAGAATCACAGAATTGCTCAGGTTGGAAAAGTCCTTCAAGATCATCAAGTCCAATCACAGCCTAACCACACTACCCTAACTCTAACACAACCACAATATGTATTGAATCAGAGATGGTTCCAGATGTAGGCTTAATCAGAAGGTACAAATTGTGACACAAGGGGCTGTGGCTTGTCCTGCAGCGCTGTCTGCTTTCTTAAAAGTCATACACATTTTCTGGCAGGCGCCACACTTAGCTAACTGGTTCCTGAGTCACAGCTGAAAGTTGGTTTACCTGTTCTGCAAGGAAGAGCAGCCCTGCGCCTGCAAAAAGAGCTTTCACCCAGAGCGCCACTACCCGATTTCAAGGTAAAATCAAACACTTCAATCTAAGGCATTTTCAGCAGCACTTACGTTTAGACATATTGACACAGAAGAAAATATGGAGAGACTTCACCAACAGATGAAAAGCGGTCTAGAAATACTGCGCTCTCCAGCAACATCCGTTTGACCTCAGGAGGATGCAACGAGTAACTTTTATGCTTCCAGCCTTTCCTCTCTGGCCTACACTTTCATAGGCACAAAGCACAGGAGCTGCCCCAACAAGGACTATGCTAGCTCAGGACTTTGCTGCTGATTTCACCCGGGCACATTAGAGCTGTCAGGGCAGCAGCTTGGGGCAGGTGATGGCACTGGTGCAATGTGGAGAAGGCATCCCCTCTGCAGACACACTTTGGTCATGGACTGCACGTGGGCAACAGGATCCAACAACCTAGCAGACCTGCATCAGAGGACTTCCTAAATCCTTCTTAGAGAAAAAACAACATTGCAGGAACTGAAACAAAGATTCATTACTCAGCCAGACCACATCACAAGCATGTATGAGTCACAGCGCACATTGGAGGCTTGTATTTCAAGGGCTCTCATCAGAGCATTTTTAATCTGATATGCAAGAATTGGCGACTGTGTGGATTAGTTTTCAAAGTTTCTTCCACAACATTTGGGGGCAAATCACCAAGACGCATATAAAATCAGAGCCATAACAGACAGCTACAAGGAAGCTGCATGCTGATTCCAGAGAGGAAGCAATGAACGAAACAAAACCAAGCCAGCATGGTACCTGCAGAGTGGACAAGTAGTTACCATAGCACCTTCCACTGTGTCTGGAAAGTTCTTTTATGAAGAGAGTTGCATTGTAAAGAGAAGAGTACTTGTCACCTAGCCCAAGTGAAACAGAGACTGCCATTAAGGAGGAAAGCAAAGTGCTTTTTAACAACAATTGCCATTTTAAATTCAGAGTGAGAAAAAGCTATTTGTTTACACATGACAGTATCTTAATAGCATTTATCCAGCTAAAACCATTATGATTGTTTCAAAATATACTGCATGTTAGATTCATTATCACCTAGGAACAAAAAAATACACTCTGTTGTTTTCAGTAACAACTTTCAATAACAAACAGAACAGCAACTTTTGTTCAGCCTTCATGTACAGGAAGTATCCTGTTCTACTGCACTAGGAAATAAAAGGATTAAGAAAAAAACCATGCAAAATTAATGATTTCTCCTTACTATGACTCAGTTTAAATTAGACTCAAGTCAATACATGACCCATGCTGAAGTGGTTTACATCAGATGCAACTCCGAAACCTTTCAGCTTTGTAACCATCAGTGGGATTGACAGAATCAAATATTGCTGCTGTCACTTTTTCAGTTATTTTAATAACTTGTTTGAATTTC
Source organism: Numida meleagris (assembly GCF_002078875.1). Classification (NCBI taxonomy): domain Eukaryota; kingdom Metazoa; phylum Chordata; class Aves; order Galliformes; family Numididae; genus Numida; species Numida meleagris. The sequence goes on from NC_034410.1 coordinate 136,761,369, forward strand.
TCTGAGCTCTTGAAGGAAGAGTTCACTTCCTTTCCGAATCTTTTTCCTAATTTCATTTTTCAGTATTTCATTAAGTGTGGTGCCTCACACTGAACTCAGCACTGAAGGGGCAGCTGCAGAATATTCCCACAAATTGACATTTTAACAAAGGCCACAGTTTTTCATCTCACCACTAACATAGCCTGTTACTTCCAAGCTCATGCTGCTGGCTTTTAGTTGGTCTGCCTTACACGGTGCCAACCCTCAGCTGAATCACAGAATGCCTTGGGTTTGAAGGGATCATCAGCTTCCAATCCCCCATTTACAGACAGGTTTGCCAACAGCTAGAGCAAGTACTAGATCAGGCTGCCCAGGGCCCCATCCAGCCTGGCCCTGAACACCTCCAGGGAATGGGGCATCCACAACTTCAACCTGTTCCAGTATCTCATCACCCTCTCAGTGAAAAACTTTCCCTTGACATCTAATCTAAATATTCCTTCCCTTAGTTTAAAACTATTTATTCTTGTTCTAACACCATCTACCCTTGTAAAAAGTTGATTTCCCTCCTGTTAATAAACTCCCTTTAAATACTGGAAGGTCATAATGAAGTTTCCCTGCAGGCTTCTCTTCTCCAGACTGAACAAGCCCAGCTCCCTCAGCATGTCTTGACAGGAGAGGTGCTCCAGCCCTCAGATCATCTTCGCGGCCCTCCTCTGGACCCACTCCAACAGCTCCACATCTTTCTTGTGCTGAGGGCCCCAGGTCTTGATGTACTACTCCAGATGGGATCTCACAAGGATAGAGTAGAGAGGGGACAACCTCCTCTCTCCCCGCTGCCTGCCCCTCTTCTCATACAGCCCAGGATACCACTGGCCATACAGGCTGTAAGCGCACACTGCTGGCTCATTTTATGTTTTTAATCTACCACGATCCCTAAGTTTTTCTCAGCAACTAACAGCATTTAGCAACATTCAAGTTACAAATATGCTCCTAAGATCACTGTTTATTGTCCACAACCCACAGACATCAATAAAATACATTATTTTAATAGACTGCATTTTTCAGGCACAGTCATTTACAGCAGAGAGCCCCGCTGTTGTGCAACACATGCCATTTGCATCGTCTGTCATGGCAGCTGAAATGAAAACCAAAAGTTGTCACTTGCTACCCACACAATGTCACAGAGAACAACCAGACAGAAGAGTTCTTCCCTGCTGTAAAATTTCAAGTAATTTGTTTCCCTGTCATTGCCCTTGCCACCAAGCCACTCCAACTGCAATTGAAGTTCCAGGCTTCTTTACAACAAAAACTAGTTTTCAGGCAGGGAGTTGATTATTTCACTTTGAAGTAGAGTCAATTTCACATATTATCTGAATAGCACAACTCATAATTTAACTGATCAAAAGCAATGGGCACAGGCAAGGTAAATCTGAACTTTTGCGAACTCTGAACAAAAGGCAGGCCTGAAACTACAACACACTCCGAAGAGCCACTGTGGCTTACAGAGTATCAGAATACAGTAAGGATTAATATAAACATTATATTTTTGGTCAAGGCATTGTGTGCTGGTGACATCCTGCAAATATCCTTTATTCAAGGAACAGTGGGATACATAAACCAGATGAAGTACAGCAGCAACACGGAAAGAAAAGGAATTCATTTCAGGAATGCTCAAAACATGCATGATCCTCGGAGCTTGCAGAATATTTGTGCCTGAGCATGTAAGCACTCAAGACAATGACATACCATCTGACTGACCTGTAGAAACATGGCTTGCAGCCGTATTTTTAGTTTCCCAGGATATTTCAACTTGCTAAAACACAGCCCATCCATTAATCTATGGCAGAGATAAAGAGATGGTTATTCTAGATGATGTTCAGGTTTCCACCTTCACACATCTTGGCATAAACTAATGTGAACCCACCAAACTATTTTCCCAGAAAAAAAAGTCCCACTGTCTGACTGCATTTACAAATCAACTGGAGAAGACTATGAAAGACAATCAAGATTTAATTGTGTTTCATCAACAGCACTACCACTTACTACATTAACTGACAAGCAACGGCTCTGGAAGCAGCTTCTTCCAGTCCTGTGGTCCCTTACAGGTTTTGGTGCTTTCAAAGGTAAAAACAGGTGGAAGGAAATCAGCATCCTGCAGTGCTCCTGCAAGAAGAGGAACAACAGCTTGGGGGGAAAACCAGGCAGTGGAGAGAGAACAAGTCACCCGCAGAGCTGCATCAAAGTCCATCCTGAAACTTCACAAAAAGGGGCTCTTTTCCCTTAATATTTAACTAGTTTTTGATGTGACTGAACAGGTGTATTGAAAAGATAAACCACCTGTAAGCACTTTCCTTATGCAAAGACTTTCCTCATGCAAGACGTCCTGTGTTCAAAAGGGGCATGTTACTAACGTTCTTCCTTTCACTGTTACCTCTAGGCATAGACTATTGGCAGCTAAACAGCTGAGACACACAAAATAGCCACACGGGGAGAGAAGCCTCATGAGCTCTTTTTTCCAGTTTCCCAGCAGGCTGAAAGCACTCTGAGGCAGAGAAAAGCAGGGAAGTAACATGAATTCAAATCATATTTTCACCTTCTAATAGATGCTCTATGCAGGGAAAATGACCCAACAGAATCCTATTCTCCATTTCCTCCTCATTCCTATGTGGAACTAACAGATGAGCCATCTTCAGCAAAAAGACAAGTATCACCACTGTGCAAAGGGATCACCCTGCCAAATCCAAGCTGCAGTGCTGCACTGAGACAAGAATATGCTCGTTACCGCACTGCCGTTCTGTGCAATGACACTCTCTTCCCAACAGGTGCAGCAACAGTAGGTCTAATGTGGAAAGTCTTACTCTTAGGATACATGTTTTCTAACAAGTTAATGCTCCCATTTAGCATACTTCATAATCCACTCGAAAAGAATCTATTATTATCCATCAATAATAATTAGGTTTGGAATGGCTTACAGCCTACGGGCAAAAACATAGGGCCCTCTTCACAAGGGAAAATAAAAATCAATGATACTGATAAACAATATCAAGAAAACAAAACAGAAAGAAAGTACATCAGGTTTAAAACTGCAAATAATTTCGAGGAGGTATGGTATTTCACAGCAACTGAAGTCTTTGCGCACACACACATACAGTAAAGTGCTCCCAAACCCTCTTACAATAGTAACTGTTATTAACAGTCACAAAATCCCAGGTAAAGGAGCCTGCAATGGGGAGCTATGAAATACTTTGGACCTAACTGACAGTTACAGGAAATGGTCAGTGTCTACTGCCTTTCTTCTTGAACATGAAACCATGCGAAGTGTTGTTCTGCACTTCCAGTGTAAGAGTGGAAGACAGATAGCGTAAGCATCTTCTGAGAAATGAATACTAAACCTTTTGAAACCTCACTTTGAACAGTGTTTTAACTTTTCAAGGACAGACGTTCACCTAATACAAACTACCTTTAAATTTAAATGTTGAGCACCTGCAAGTGGAGCCATCTCAAGCTTGGAACACAAGGAGATCTTGAGAGCATTCAATAAGCAGTGCCATTCACAAATGTAGCTCAAACACAAGTACTGACAACTCAATTTGGACCAAGGCAAAACAAGACAATTTGCTTGACTTTTAATCTTGATGGAACTGGAGTCAGTGAGCAGTAACAGATTCCATCCACAAACATCTATTACTTCAGCCAGACTCATCCACAGAGGATCACTGAGACAAACCAGCGAACAGGAGTTATCTGTTGAGACTGAGTTCAACATGAGTAAGAGTTGGCTCTACATTCACTGGGCAAGTTATCTTCTGGACACTGCACAACTTCCACGCAGGATTTAGGAAAAATAATCAGGGTGAGGGTAGCAAAGGGGGACACTGCATTTCCCCTAGATGCAAGTAGTATTTCAGGAGGACTTGCCCAGAACAGTCAAACTCATTGCAAATACTTTTATGTTTAAAACTTATGAAGACAAGGGATAGACTATAATCTATTCTGCAACAGTATAGGTCAACACTTTCAACATGAAAATACAAACACATTCATCACATTGAAGCACTCCTCTTCCAAATTCTTTATTATTAATGCAGGGAAAAGTTTGGGTAGACAACAGCCTCTTCTTTATCTGTACAGATTTTTGACTCTTGCAATGATACAGAAATACAGTGGCGTTTGTTACTCATCCCACCTCCAGATCTGCTATTGGTAGGTTCTAGGAAACCAAGAAAATGTGCTCAAGAGCCTCTGTTCTGGCTGTCTACCTATGACAAAGTTGTTACCGAACAACTAGAACCTCCACATTGGTAATCATTAAACAGCGTTACCAAGGACCATGCTCAGTGACACAGAAATCAGTATGCTATAGACAGCAACGTTATCATGAAGGCCGTTGTGATTAATCTTCGCAGCTGCCTATACAGCTCATGAACAAAGGTGTACAAACTGCACTGGGTCATACTGCTGGTTCAAAGCTTCAGTTCACTGCACCTATTTCCTTTTACTGTACTGTAATGCAATTTACTGCTTTAAAGATCCCACAGACAGGGAAGCAGCTAGCATTGCTGCACTTGTCAGTGCCGTAGGCATTACCTATGCACACAGTATTTGGTACAACTCATATACATAGGAATATCACAGCACTGCAATAGATTATGGACATGATTTAGCAGGCATGGTGGTGATGGGTCAGCGGTTCAGCTAGACGATCTCAGTGGCCTTTTCCAAGCTTAATGATTTTACAATTGTTCTAATGACAGCTGCATCCTAAAGACAGAAGGAGCAACTCTTGAGTCCAGAGTAGTATTCATAATTGCATCTATATTTAAGCCAGTTGCTTAGGTGCCCAGGCACTACTAAGGCGAAGACTGCTAAACCATAAACATTCCCAGCCAGTTCTCTTTGTGCTGCAGCAAGCAGCCTATCTTGGCGTCACCTACTTACAGGAGACATTCTACAACAGCACTCTGCACTTCCAGCTGCTACCCCAAGTTAGGTGTTCTCAATTACACATCCAAGGCACAGACTGCCTTGCTCATGCATGTACTGCGCTCATGACCATGCCCACTCAGGGGGCTTGGAGAAGGAAGCGAACAGATTTGTCAAGAAGGTGGGTTTTGTTTTGAAGAGAGGAAGTTGTCTTTCAAAGTAAAACAAAAAGCTTTCTGCATTTAACTGGGCTTTTGCAGTCAAGTTTACTCCAAACCCTTCCCATTCCCCTCAATACTATTTTGAAAAACACTCCAGATGCCAAGGGTTCTTCCTGAACACTGAGATAAGAGTTAAAAGCCTCAACAAACATTAAAGACTCTCAAATAGGAGCCTGAATTTGTATTACGTGATCATCAACTACAACCTAGATTATCTCTGGCTATTCTCTTAATATTTTAGGTCAAAATGTTCCAGAACTATGAGAGTCTCAGCACAGGATAACTACTCCTCAGAACTTGATTAAGGCCTGTAGTTTAAGAACGGCCACTCCACTCCATCAGCTTATCACTAGACCATGTAAAATGCCCGAGTACATTGGCTACATTAGCGATAGCTTCCAAACAACACTTCAGAGCAGACCTACTGTACAGTGCAATCAAAACAGGGTATAAAAATAACAGCCAATCCACACTAGTTGTCCAAATGAGATGAGCATCATTCCGATTTTACTCACAGCACTTCTTGTTTATGAGCAGACATGGCTGAAAAGGAACCAAGCACTGTAAACACTGTAGAGTTCTGAAGTTCGGGACAGTTCAAAAGAACCTTAGTTTGCATACAAACCCCAGTTATTACAGAACTTCTAATATTAATCAGAAATGCTGCTCATATACCATGCAAACATTTTAATTGCTGAAGTTGTTCTCCTCCAAACAGGAAGAGACAAAAGTAATCTACTCCACTGTGATAATATCCTCTGTAAGTGACAATGGGACTCATTTAAAATTTACATAATGAACTCCTGTTTTGTTAACTGAGACCAAATGTCCACAAGACATTAACATTGTCCCTCCAGCAGGTGGTCTAATAAAGAAACAAAACAGATCTGCTGCAGTACAAAGTTTACAGAAAGTTTGGCAATTTAATTAAAGACAATACAAAACACGTTTTCTGAATTCAAATAATTTATGTAAAAGTACATGAATGAGAAAATATCAGCAAGTAGAACTGGGTAACCACATTACCAGATGCATGTTCTTTCTCCCTAGGGATAACATACAGTAAAAATAAAAATACACTTACATCTTAAGTTACAATAAAATACAGTATTTTAAAATAAACACAATTTCACGTCTACCAGCCCTTTAACAAGAAAAACTCCTGTTAACTCAGGACAAGCTTGACAGAGTAAAAACAGAGTAATACTAAAGCTGCTCAGTAACTCTGAGAGTGTCTGATTTCCTTTTATTAAGGAAGGAGAAAACAACAGAAAACAAAGAGGAGACTTTTGTTATTGCTCTGTCTTTTGAGTTACCTATTTTTAAGACAGTGATCAGAGCACTGGGGATTACTTTCAACTGTGAACGCAAAAAAAAATTCTTTCATTATCCGGAGACATCTTCGGATCAGGCACAAATCTTCCACTTCACATGAAACAACTGCAGATCCACACAAAAGCGGATCCCGTAGGCAAAGCAAACCACCCCTACTGTATTCAGGGTTGCACCTTGGCCCCAACAAGCACTTTCTCTCAACCTTCTGAGCCATTATTTTTCTCAAATCTTGAGTTATTTATTCATGTATGCCAAATACTGAAACTCCAAAAGTCACCTTGATTATAACATCATACAACCACCCAAAACACTCAAGGTTTCTTATCACATGTCACCCTCTACTTTTGTGTTGTCAGCTAAATAGATATCAAGACGACACATAACTGATTCCTTTGATGGTATCTTAATTCATTAATTCTCCTTAAAGGCATTGGTTGAAATACAGTAGTTTGACATACAACAAGAGAATGCCATCAATTTACATGCACAAACTATTAAAAATAGTACATGATCTTTCCTATTGCCATTATAAAAAGAATGCTACCTCAAGAGCTGACACAGTCTTCTGATTATTCTTAAGACCTCTAAAAAGGAGTGATGAAAGTAGTGTTCCAGTTAGAATGACAGCAAAAAAAGAGGTTTGGCCACTCTTGAAAGATTCCAATGAAGATACCAGTATTGCAATGGGAAACATCATTGGAATTCTCATTTAAAAAAAATACAGAAAGGTTATGCAAAGTTGCCTTAATGTGTATTTCAGTTAAAAGAACGTAGGAAATACATACAGTTTTTTCTAGAAACACACCAGAAACAGAAGTACAGAGGGTGAAAAGTCAGAGTTTAAGGCAAGGGAAATGTGGGAACATCTAAAAAAAAAATTAAGTTAAAAAAAACACAAGCAAAAAAAGGTATTACTGACATACCATAAACCCATTGTAAACCCACTATTGGGATGTGCTTTATTTTCTAACAGGACCGTTTTTTTTTGAAATGCAAGCCAGAACACCTCTGCGTTCATGTGTTATTCTTGCCTAGCTGAGATTTCTTTCAGTTTTACAGCTTGGTCGGGATTAGTTTAACACACAAAAGGCAGCAAATGCTACTAGGTCTGCTCACTCCAAGTTTTCAGAGTCTGCTTTTCACAAAGAGATCTATCATTGTGACTTTCATGAAAGGTTGGTGTCAAAGTTTCAGTACTGCTGTTTAAGGGGCTTCCAGAAATTAGAACAGAGAAGACAGATTTATGGCCAAGAGATAAGCAATGAGCTCTGTAAACATATGCATGTTACAATAAGACTTTCTATAGCAAATAAAAATCATGGGATTGAATTTTCTTTTACACCATTTATTTCTTGGTTTCAGAAGTGCTAACAAGTCCAGTGACAGAACTTTCAAGTGCCTAGGCTGTACCTCTTTTTAATGTCTTTCCAAAAGGGTATTGAAAGAGGTAAGAAAACCCCTGTCTAACCAATAGTTATCAGTTTAATATTGTTATTTGGCAAGTTGGATCCTGAAATTCACTTCATAATTGTAATTATAATTTATGACCATACAAAAAAGTGCAGTTACATGTGACTGCACTGTCAGATCTATAATACATCGAATAAGACTTCAAAAATAAAAGGCAGGAACAGGAAGAAGGCCTCAAGTCTTTTTTTTTCTTTTTTCAGAAGTCTCACAGCAAAAAAAAAAAGTTAAAACATAAATACAAAGTTATAATCTGCAAACCAGGTCCTCTAATCCAGACTGAATGGAAAATTCATATTTTATTGTTTAAGTTAAGCCGCCCATCACAAACTTGCAGTGCCAGTGCTCATTCATATCTTGAAAGGCTCCCCAGCCTTGTCAGCCCCCATTAGCCATTCATGCTTCATTTTAAACAGAACTTTTTTTTTTTTTTAAAGGGTTTTGAATTAGGAAGTCTTAATTCTTTGATAATACATTAAAAGCTCAGGAAGACAAGCTTAAGGAGATAGCAACTGAATTCTCAAATTATTGCTTACAAGGAAGAAAAAAAAGGAAAAAAGTCATTAATATGGAAGTACAGAAGGCAGTGTTAAGACACCACTAAAGATGAACTTGGAAAGGATATTATACTGCAAACACTTACCTTGTCAGGGCATTAAAATGATCACCTCAGGCGACAATTCAGAGATTCAGAATTATAAAGAATGCAAATTAGACTGTTGCTGATCACTGAAAGATCTGATGTAAAGGCAGTGCAAAATGACAGCTGGTGAGGGGGCAACCAGCCTTCCTGTGAAGTGAGGGACTTCAAATCACTCGTAACTGACCTCCTCAATAATCTGCATTGAAGGACCTGATGAACAGCCGCAAGTTTTTTGTCATGCAATTACATCTGTTAAACAACCAAGATGCAACTCAAGAGTGTTACTGTCATCCACGGTGGATTATTAAAGTAATGATCTGTTAAAGAATAAGGTCAAAAGGGGAAGTGGTAAACATCATTTGCCATAAGTGAAAACACTTCAAAAATGTACATTAAATAGAAAGCTAAATGGTATCTTATAAAAAGAAGTACTCAACACAACAAAGCCACAATAAATTAGTGTTTCCATAAAACGACATGCTGAAGGTTTTGTTCCCAAGTCTATACATTTTTACTGTCTGTTAATTCCTAAATATTGACAGCATAATTGAGTAATTGAGGTACATTAGTTTACATTTGTATACGTCTTGTAAAAAGGTTATTTTTTTTCTTCCAGTTTTTCTTCCTCATCGCCAAAGAACAACAAAGGAAACATTCCTAAAATGCAGCCAATGGTCACTCCAATAGCTTTACCCTAGAGAAAGAGGGAAAAAATTAAGTTTCTCACTGATCAGTTATTACTTACTTGTGTGCAGTACTAACAAAATCAGGAAAATGGACACTTTGTTCTAGCTTTTGGTTGGGAGCCACATTTTCCCTAGCATGCAGACTAGGAATGGTCTATGAGAGAGAGACATGTATAACTAGCAAATTAAGAAATCCTGTGCTAAAAAATAATGCTGTGTGATAAAAGACAATTCTAAATAAAGAGGAGAGGAATGACCCATGAACAGATGCACATGTGATAAATAAGGGAGGAGCTCGAGATTCAAAGGATTAGGATGATGGCCAGGAAGATGGGGAAGGAAAAACAATATTAAGGCTCAACTGTAAGAAGCATCCGCTTAAATCTGGTAATGCAAATTATCATCAAGGTCAGAAGTGAGCAATGTAATAGTTTGTAAAGGCACAAGGTGAAGACAAAAATAAATAGATTGGAAAATATTTCACAATTTACCTAGATATAAAAGTCAACAGGGAGGAAAGAAATTAAAAAGGCAACATCTGAAGGCATGTCACCAGCAGCAAATGAACAGTGTTGAGAAACTTCATGCAGCAGTAAATAATAAAAAGACAGGAAAAAAGTGCTAGCATACAGAGCAAGACACTCAGAACTCTTTACGCAGAAAAGTGCTGTGAACAAACTCTCATGGAATTACAGACTTATGCCACAGACTCAGCTTCCAATAAGAAACCTTGTATGTTGGACAGACAGAGGGCAGCCCACTGACAATATGCCACTTCTTCCCTGCTCAACGCCTTAATATATTGCTGCTAAAAGTAGACTTTTTCCTAACTTTCTCAATAGAAGTGTTATTTCTTTTCCCTTAAATCTGCTAAGAGAATTTTCCCCATGAAATTTTGCTCCGGCAAAGAGAAAGAACGACATGCTTTCTTAATCAGTTTCTAATAATCCATTTCTTTAATCAAAATAAACAACATTATCACTGGTGAAGTGAGACTACTTCAAATGGTTCAAGGTTCATGAAGTAATCATCCTGAAAAAGCATATGAAAAAGGAAGTGCCCCATAGCTGTAGAAGTTATGGCAAACACAGGCACTGAATACTGATCAAATGCTAAGGTTTAATAAGATAAAAGTTAATTCTGTATACAAACTGATCACAGACTAATAGAAACCAATATATAAGAGAACAGATGCACAACTAACAAGCGCTTGACAAAGAATGCATAGGAGTTAAACTACTGAAGGTAATGCTGAGGGCATTTACCAGACAGCAGTCAGAGCTCAACTGAGGTAAGTGCATAGCATACATGTAGTCACTGAGGAGATCATCCATACTACCAGCCACCTGAGGCTTGTTGTGTACAAACAAAATGCCCAAGCCCAAAACAACCCAGTCTCCCGGTGCTGCTACAGGCTCACAACCAAACCTTCCAGGAAACATTCAGAGTGTTGGCAGCCATTAAATACTTAATGGCTGCCAGTGACAAAAAGGATCTGTCGCGTGTTTGTTTAAACAAAAAGGCTCCCCACAAGGAGTGCCTGCAGGTTACTTACCAAGTGTGCACTAAGACGTGTTTGCCACATGTCAGCTTGTTTGGGTGTTAGATCAGGGATAGAGAGACCCAGCCGTGAAGCTAAAGCTTCTACATAACCTGCAAGACTGGAAGAATTAGAAAACGAGAACAAATTATTTGGGATATGAAAGTGTCTTCAGGAGAGGATTTTGAACTATTTGAAGCACTGAAAATCGCTTTTCTTTCAGCACATCGATAAAGCCATTCAGAGGTAAATACAGGAAAGTACTCAAATTTTAACACTTTTGCAATCAACGTAAATCTATTAATTTTCTTACTGATTTAATATGCAATATTTCCAGGAGTTCTTTAAGCAGTAAGACAAGACCGGCTTTAACATTACTGTACATTACAACAGCCTGCAAGTAACATTTACAAGAAAAATGTTGCACACTGTTCACCCTCTTCTGCAACAAGTTTTTTTTTTATGTGCAGAAGAAAAAAATCAGAGGGAAAATGGAAGGAAAAAAAACAGCTTTGCTTTTAGGATCTACTCAGAAATTTCCTTTTAAAAGGGAGATGCATCTGTTTATATCCAACTGAATAAAATACTGAGTTACAGGCAACAAATAGATACACCTAGATCTGAAGACATCTCCTTCTTCTCAGATTTAACAATTATATTCACAATTATTGCCGTATCTAAGGAGAAGGACATCTATTGTTATATGCTTAGATCTGAAGACGTGATGAGGTAATATTCTGTCATAGCAGCACTGAATCATGCTAAACACCAATTCCAAACCCCAATTTTTATCACTTAAATATATAATATGTAATAGGAAGAGTTATTCTCTGTTTCAAAACTACAGCACTGCAGTTTTGATCTCAACAATATAATCAAATGTCAAGTGGTTTACTGAAGGACAACTCTAAAGCTAGGAAAGCAAAACAAAACAAAACAAACACCCACACACCAATTAAAGAAAAAAACACAATTTCAATAGTTTATATGTTTGAGTTCACCAACACTGGTTGCAAAGGAGTAAGAAATATTCTTAAATTCAGACATACCCCAGTCCAGCTAAATCTGAAACAAGGTTTCCCAAAGCAGCAGCTGGTGATGATGAGAGGGAAGAAGCCAAAACATTAATAGCGAATAAAAACAACCAACACCCTCCCACACCCACTGCTGTGGCCCTCGCTCTTATCAGCACATACTGCATAGAAAACTAGAAGTAATTTTACTTTTGAGCTTATCTTTTGACTTCATTACAACAGCAGAATAACAACATTTTTCCTAAACTTATACGAAGACTTCACAAATGCAAAAAGATGACCTGGAAATTGGTGTAACAGCTTTTCAGATCAGAGTTAATAATCATGGCCACACACAGTTGACAGTTTCACACAGCTAACACCGGACACAAGAAAGGCCCTGCGGTGCCTGAAGAGGCACAGAGCACTGGAAATAGAGCAGATATAGCTTTGCTCCGCAATTCAAAAGCAGGTCTCATTTCCATACACTGCAACAGCTTCAGAATAAATTCTGTATGTGATTGAATATGTCATACTTCAAAGTTACACACTTAAAATATATGATTTCACAGCAGATCTTATTGATATAGTCTTGCTTGTGACTGTCTTGCACTGCAGTGGAGGGCTGCAGATTTCCAGAAGATTAACTTGTTCTGCTGTACAAACTTCCATCCAAGCTATCCGCGTGCTTTCAAGCAATGCTACACCTGCAGTTGGTGCGCTCACAAGCAGTTTTTTCTCACGTTGCTGAGGCACAGAAGCAGTAAAGCAGAGCTCATTAGTTTTGGCAAAGTGCTGGAGAGCAGAGCTGCTTCTGCACCTTTGCAGTGTTGTGCAGAGGCAGGGAAACCAACAAGAACACTGGACAACACAGCAGAGTGACATCAAACATTGATCTTCACTGAGCACTGCAGGCAAACAGCCGCTTGCAAATAGGTGCATAAATATTAGATCTCCGGGAATTTAAAAGCAGTTCCATTACAGAAATGCAAACACGTTTTTTTTAAGTGACCCAGGATTTGAACTTTTAGATTAAAAACAAACAATAAACCCAAGAATTGCACAATGCATTTGAACTAAAATTCTGTTTCTGCAAATAGAACGCATCCTTGTTTATTATGAAAGACTGCTGCAGCAAGACGAAAGAAGAGCCATTTCAAACCCTGTGGCCTACTTTCAGCCTAAAATACAAGAGTGTGTCACATTAGTCTACGCATACTCCATTTTTATTACTTGCCTGCCATGGTTGAGATTCCTAGGACAATTCCAATTGACAATTCTATTTGGGTTCCCTGAAAAATGAGAGTTCCCATTATTTGATGGATACAGATTTAAAATAAGATGATACTAATTCAACTGGTATCACTTACTGCTTATGTTAAAACTGAAAGAACAAATGGACATTACTTCTATTAGATTTGTATAGCTCTTATACTCCCAGCATATGCATTATCCCCTACAACAAGAAGCTACTTCAGTTCCTCTTTTAATATTTTATATAAATCTCATAATGGCAACCTAATGGCTAAAGCAGAAATCCCCTTTTCTGCATACCATTTTCTCCACTCTAATTCTTAGCTTCCAGAAATATCGAGCAAACAGAAAAAACGTAGTGTCATATCTCCTTACATTTTCAGATGAAGAAACACAAAATCACACTGAACTGCAGGATGAAATAACAGTGTGTGGCAGGAGGATAAGAGACAAGGGGCACACTTCAGAACAAGAGACGTTCCAGTTGGAAATAGAACCACAGAATTGTTTAGGTTGTAACGGGCCTTAAACACCATCTAGTTCCAATCCCCTTGCCACAAGTAGGGTCTCCTTCCACTAGGGCAGGTTGCTCCCAGTCCCATCCAACCTGGCCCTGAACACCAACATCCAGGGATAGGGCATCCACAGCTTCTCTTGGGCAATCTGTTCCGGTGCCTCACCATTTCTGAGTAAAGAATGTCTTCCTTACATATAATCTAAAACTACCTTCTTTTTGTTCAAAGCTCTTGTTCTATCACTACACTTTCTGATAAGTCTCCCCCCATCCTTCCTGTAAGTCATGGAAGCCCACTATAAGGTCTACCCAGAGCCTTCCGTTCTCCAAACTCAACAAGCTCAGCTCCCTCAGCCTGTTTTCACAGGAGGGGCACTCCAGCCCTCTAAGCACCTTCATGCTCCTCCTCTGGAGCCACTCCAACAGGTCCATGTCTTTCTTACAGTGGGGGCCCCCCAACATGGATGCAATACTTCAGGGTCTCACGAGCACACAGTAGGAGAGAATGATCACCTTCATCCTGCTTGCCACACTTCTTCTGATGCAGCCTAGGGGATGTCTGGCTTTTTGGTCTGCCTGCTCACATTCAGTTTTTCATCCACCGACACCCCCTGAATCCTTCTCCTCAGGTCTGCTCTCTAGCCCAGACTGTATTTGTGCTTGGGACGGCCCTAATTCAGATGCAGGACCTTGCACTTGACCTTGCTGAAGTTCATGAAGTTCACACAGGCCCACCTCTCTAACCAGTCAAAGTCCCCTTTGGATGGCACCTCTCTGCTCCAGCATGTCAGCTGCACCACACAGCTTGACGTTGCCAGCAAACTTGCTGAAGGTGCACTCAATCCCACTATCCACGTCACTGGCAAAGATGTTAAATAGCACCAATCCCAATACCAACCCCTGAAGAATGCCACTCGTCACTGGCTTCCACCTGCACATCAAGTCATTGACCGCAACTCTGAGTGCAATTACCCAATCAATTCCTTACCCACCAAGTGGTCTATCTGTCACATTTATGTCTCTCCAATTTAAAGTCAAGGATGCAGTGCAGGACAGGAAAGTGTTTTTCACAGTGAGGACAGTCAGGCATTGGAAGAGGCTGCCCAGACAGGTTGCACAGTCTCTGCCCTTGGAGCTTTTCAAGACTCCACCTAATAAAACCATGAACAACTTGGTCTGACCTTTCAGCTGATCCTGCTTTGAGCAAGACATTAGACTAGAGACCCCAAGAAGGTCCAAAGCAAGAGCAAGACTAAAGACCTAGTGGCTTCTGAGGTCCCTTTCCACCAGAATTATCCCATGATTAACATTACACTGCCAATTATAATTCCACCCAAGGAACAGCATCTTTGGTCTTGATTCATTTTCCTGTTTCACCAGCCCAATTCGTTTTCCAAATAAACTGAAAATATTTAAAGAGCACTACTCAGCAACACCAGCTACATCAGTACAAACGAGCATCAATGCTAACAATGCTTCCATCACTGGGAATGAAAGAACACTGAAGCCTTAGACATGAAGACATTATGATTAGTTGATGCAAAACATAAACGTATCTTAAAGCATGGATATGAAGAAAAACAAGTTTCTTCCTAATTCAGTAAAACTTGTTTCAGTGCTGGCCTTCAGAAGATACAACACTCCTTTGCATTCTGCGAAGTCAAAATAGAAACAGAAACTTTAATGGAAAATTAAGAGAAGAAACTAGTTGAGTTGATACAGAGGGAAAGGAGTCTTCCTGAAGCTCTCAATTACTCATTTAGTACAATATAAATAGTATTGGCTTGATCAGAGAATTAAATAAAGAACTTACCGCAGCAATCATAATTGCGTTATCCAAAAATCCAAACCCTACAAAAGGTAATGCATTGTGGAAGAACACTAAAAAATAAGTAACAAAGAGATAATATTGATAGGGGTTCACTAGTTCACACAAACAACTGAAATGTGAGTTTAATACCACCTTTAAGAGAAACAAAGACAACACACAGAAAATCCCTTTCCTACTACTTTTGCTGGTGTCTGGTTTTTATTTCTGGCAAGCTTGGCTACACAAGTCATATTAATGGCTTGTGAAGGAGCATGTGAACTAACCTATTCTTTCTAAATTCCTGTACAGTTCTGGATGAAAGCCATGTATGCCTGTTAGTGGATAAAAAAATATTTAACACTGAACAAATTTTGATATGACTTACAATCCTTCCAATTGATTCTGTAGTATCAATGAAGATTGCCAAGCTGTCTCACCAGACTCCTTGCATGGTCTGAGTAATTTCTAACAAGCAAAATACTACTGTATTGCTCCTTTTTGTCCCACTCCATTTTTTTCTCTCAACTTTTAACTTATAAGCTCTCTATGAAGATGTGTATGAATTTGCCCAGCACTGCCTCCAGGTGCTAGCATACTAAACACAGCACTGAGGACAGACTACTTGACTAGAAACTCAGCTTAGATAATTAGTTCTTTTCACTTTTTTAAAAACATTCAAAATGCAGCTATTTAGTTTTTCCCCCATTTCAGATAGGACTAATAATCACTTATTATAAACTTTTAGAGATGAAAACATATGAGGGAAGAAAGAGGACTGTATGAACTTCACAGGCAGGTGAAAAGAAACCAGCAGGACTCTCTTTTAGGTTTACTTCTCAAAAACACCATGAATCCATTATAACAAAAACTGATGTCACACAAGATGTTTCATGCTCAGGTATGTGAACACATATGGTCTTCTCTAACAACCTTTTAACAACATACATACCTTCTCAAATGTACACATAAAAGGCTAAAGCATGGAACGTATGCATTTTTCCTTTTGTTAAATAGCAGGACAAAAATCCCCAAAAAGCTGACGGCAAAAAAAAGCACACGAATAGATGCCAAAGGCTTTCAAAATGTGTGTATCTAGCTGTAATATGGATTACATTCTCATTGAAGTTGACAGAATTTTCTTATCCATGGAATATATTTCCCCAATGATCAAGGGAAAAAAAAATATATATGTAAGTATAAATACCTAAAAGTGGAAAATATTTGACTAAATTCATTTGCTCTCTGACAGAGTTTAAAGTCATAAAAATGAAACAACTTGGAAGAGAAATCAGAATTTGAAAGAACGTGATTTTATAAAGAAGACCAAATCTACTTCCAATTTCTCTGTAATTTTACCCCAACATCTCAATTTATTTAACATATATGCAACTCAAAGCAAGTTGGTATTTTTAAGCTTAAAAAGAAAAAAATCCACAAGGTATTACAGCGTCAGTGCAGCTTGGCTTAGACGAACAACATTTGCTGCTGACTTTGAACAGTGTTCTTTTGTTTGGGCTTTCTGTCCTACTTTCGTTAAATGGCACACATTTCTCTCACCAGATGAGGTGTTATGAAATAAAGCACTGTAGGGGCTTGCTTTGGTTTTCTTCTACTCTGTCGTAGTACAAGGATGCGGACAGACCAATGGCTCGCAGGAGAAAGACGAAGCAACCCAAACACAAAGACTGCACAGTACCGAACCACATTCGGCAAATGCTCTTATTTTACCATGTCTCAGTTGTCCTGGAGATGGTGGTGCAACCTCCAACTTCTCTAGAGAAGTCAAAATGAAATGAGAAAGTTAGTTAGTACAACATATACTCAGTTTCATATATTATAAAGCATTTACCAATTTAGTAGCAGACAAAAAGCAGCTTTGTTACGTTTCTATTATTTGTATAATAGGTACTATGATATTAAAAGCCAAAAATCTCAATTGACATATTACAAGATTAAACTAGCAGTTGTAACTGATTATGCAAAGTAACAGCACACATCAGAACAGCCCATTACCAAGAGCCATCTTTATTACAGGATTAAACAAGAAAATTAGAAAACAACACTAGAATTAGTATAAAAAAAACATCTAAAAAGAACTGTCTTTTAGTATTTGTTTTCAGGGGTACTCCAAGCATGCAGCAGAAAAGCTTCTTTCCTCCAGTCTGCAAAAAGAAAATGTTACCGTTTCTGTTCTGAGAGCAGGCATCTTCTAACAGTATGAGAAAATAAAATACTACAACACCAATTTCGGTAAGAACAAATCCACTTTGGTCACCCCCTCTATGAATGTTTGAGGTATCGTGGCCTTAAAACACAAAGAGCTTAGAAGAACATCATTCCTGAAGCTGCCTGAAGCTAAGGCAGTGCAGCTAAAGTGGTGCACAGAACGCTGCACCCACAGCTGCCTGCTTCACAGCATACATCTGGGGACAAGGGAGAGAAAACGAGCAACCTGCCAGCTTCCCCTGCCCCAAGTACTGATCTTAAGTATAAGACTCCTCTTCTAAAGGAGGAAAAGAAATGCCTCAATGACTTCCAGCACAACAGACCCTGAGCTTTTGACAAGTTGCCTTTGATTAGCATCCTCTTCAGGGAAAGTTAAAAAAAATGGCAAAACGCAAGAGGAGCTGACATCACTATCCCAAACATTTAAATTGTACATGCAGCAGCAGTGGTAGCTGGCATGAAAACACAATGCTGCAAACAGGCTGTACAGCATTTGCGGATCACCATCGAGCCAGAGCTGCACAGATCACAGCGAGTGTCCCTACATCCACATGAGTTGCTGCACTCAAAGCTATTGTGAAGGAGAAAACAATACACACTTAAATTAATCTCAGGTAAAAATAAATTGCTTAGACAATAGCAGCAGTATTCAGCCAACCAGCAGACTTACTTCCAAAAGAATTCAATTCCTTTTAGGTCCTAAAGCTACAAAAATTTTCAAGGTTAAAAAAAAAATCACAGAACCATAAATGTTGGAAAAGACCTCTAAGATCAACTGGTCCAACCATCCACCTACCACCAGTACTGCACACTAAACCACATGCTTTAGTATAACATCTACCCTTTCCTTAAACACCTGCAGGGACGGTGACCCCATCACTTCCCTGGGCAGACTGTTCCAGTACCTGACCGCTCTTTCTGAGAAGAAATGTCTCTTAATATCCAACCTGAATCTTCCCTGGCACAGCTTGAGGCTGTTACCTCTCATGCTATTACATGGGAGAAGAGGTCGACCCCCACCTCACCACAGCCTCCTTTCAGGGAGTTGTAGACAGCGACAAGGTCTCCCCTGAGCCTCCTCTTCTATGACTGAACAACCTCAGTTCCCTCAGCCGCTTCCCATAAGACTTGTGCTCCAGAACCTTCACAGCTTTGCTGCCCTTCTGTGGACACACTCCAGAGCCTCAATGTCTTTCTTGCAGTGAGGGTCTCAAAACTGAACACAGCACTTGAGGTGCAGCCTCACCATAGCTGAATAGAGGAGGATGACCACCTCCCTGCTCCTGCCAGACACACTATTGCTGATACTAGCCAGGGTGCCATCTGCCTTCTTGGCTACCTGAGCACACCACTGGCTCATGTTCAGCCAGCTGTCAGCTAACATCCCCAGATCCTTTTCCTCCGCACAGTCTCCCAGCCCCTCTGCCACAAGCCTGTAGTGTTGCCTGGGGTTGCTGTTACCGAAGTGCAGGACCCGGCACTTGGTCTTGGTCAACTTCATCCCACTGGCCTCAGCCCAGCAATTCAGTCTGTCCAGATCCCTCTGTAGGGCCTTCCCTACCCCCAGGCAGATCAACACTTCCTCCCAACTTGGTGTCATCTGCAAACTTCCTGAAGGTGCACTCAATTCCCTCATTCAAATCACATTAATAGAGATTATTCAAACAAGAGAGGCTCCACTACCAACCCCTGGGGAACGCCATTTGTGACTGGTTGCCAGCAGGATTTAACTCCAATCACCACCACACTCTGGGCCTGGCCCTCCAGCCAGTTCTTTACCCATCAAGGAGTGTACCAGTCCAACACATGAGCTGCCAGCTTCTCCAGGAGGATACTGTGGGAGACAGTGTCAAAGGCTTTGCTGAAGTCTAGGCAGACTACATCAGTAGCCTTTCCCTCATCCACCAAGCAAGTCACCTGGTCATAGAAGGAAGTTAGACTGGTCCAGCAGGACCTGCCTTTCATGAACCCCAAAAAAGCTGCAGAAGAGCTGCTTCCGTCCATCTAAGATTCAAACTATCCAAGCCCCACAGACACAGCCACCTGCACTTAGCTGATAAGTGAGAGAAGCACAGCCTGTATACTAGGGAAATTCACACAAGTTTTTTCCCCCCCCAGAAAACACCACAGGAATCACATCCCTGAAGCTCAGGGTGGAGATAGGCCCAGGGAGCAGCCTATGGTACCAGCAGGGAGCCCTGCAAAGAACACGTTCACGCTGCACGCAGCACTGGTGCCCCACAGTCAGAAAAAAAATCACGCTACAAATTTCAGCTCTTGTTAGGAAGGATGGGACCAGGGATAGAACCTGTTTGTCCAACACAAACTTCTGCACGTGGCTGGACCTGGCATTCTTGCAGGGCAGACAGGCATTTACAGGAGTGTGGAATGAGCAGGTTGCATATACATCCTGCTGTCATTTCAGAAGCTTTCCTCAGACACCAGAAAAAAAAGCAATTCTTACAGCTTTTGGGAAAGTTATAGCCACGGTGAACACAAGAGATTTACTGAAGGTCACTGCTCTGCAGAGCTCCTGACCTCTCAGGGTGGCCAGGAAAGGAAAGCTATGGTCCTCACATTTCTGTCAAAGCTTCCCTAACATCCTCTCTTTTCATCCTTCTGGATGCCGGGTGAGGACAAAATCCCAAAGCGCTGAATTCAAGCACAGGAGGTCACAGGCTGCTGCCCTTTCTGCTCCCATGGGAAGCCATCACAACAACCAGAGTGGTTCCTGGCCCTGAAAACATCTCATGAAGTACTGCTTGTCCTGAGGCTACACTCCAGACATAGGGATCTTGTGATAAAAATCTGTAACAGCACACAGACACCTAGGAAATGCTCCTTTTGGTCTCAAGACATGACATCTTTTTGTAGCTTGCCTGATTTTAAAATGTGGTTATGATGGCCAATTAGTGAAGATAAACCCCAAGTGAAATATTTTATAGAATATCCTGAGTTCAAAGGAGCCCACAACAATCATCACGTCCAACTCGTGGCTCCACAAAGGATACCTAAAACTCACATGGTATGTCTCAGAGAATTGGCCAGGTGCTCCTTGAGCTCTGGCAGCTCGAGCCCACTGCCCTGGGGAGACCATTCCATGCCCACCACGCTCTGGTGCAGAACCTTCCCCTAATATCCAGCTCCATGCCGTTCCCTCGGGCCCAGTCGCTGTCACAGAGAGCAGAGCTCAGCGCTGCCCCTCCGCTCCCTGTGAGGAGCTGCAGCCGCCATGAGGCCTCCCCTCAGCTCCTCTGCTCTGGGCCGAGCAAACCCAGGGACCTCAGCCGCTCTTCATATGTCCCACCACCCCACCCCTCTACATCCTTCACCATCTCTGTTGTCACAAATTACCCTATCGATCTGGGGCATCACTACAGAAGATGAAAAATTATTTGGTTTACCAAGAAGTACAGAGTTCTTGAACATTAGACTTGTGGGATTAACTACCACCGATCTTGTCTGAGCTTGATAGCACATGGCAGTCCACATAATTACATGCTCTTCTGCATAGTCAGAAAGCTATTAAAAAGCCAGAACACAATGCATAATTTATTTCAGAAACTTACTACCAGAAGGAGGAACTGAGGACAATTGTTCGTCAGGAGAAAAAAAAATCTGTAAATCCATGAATAATGGAAATTTCAACACTTACATTAACTACAAATGACTTAAGTCTCCTCCTTCAGAACATAAACCAGGGACTGCCTTAGGATGCTTTTAGTAGGAGGGAAGCTGGGTGACAGTACTTTGGGAAAGGAGCAGAGCTGACCAGCGCAGACTGGAGGGAAACAAGGAGAGATTCAATACAGGAGAAAAATCACTTCATCAACATAAGGTGTTTCTTTAGGATTCCTGCTAAATACCCATTTTAGGGCGAGAGGCACCTAGGGAGCTCTTACATAGATGTCTTCCTGCCATGACCTTAAGAACTTACTTTTGCTAAGAAAAAAAGCACATAAAAACAAATGTTTTTTGGCAAGAAAGCCAATATCGCTTCCAATACCGCCTCTTTAAAGCATAACCTACTTTCAAACTCTACACCAGATGAATATGTCTCATGAAGAACTAATAAAATGCTTTAAAGCAAAAAATGAAAAAAGAAAAAACAATTCTAGCTACCCTATTCTGGAAAGCATTTCACAATGTATTTATCACAAGTTGCTTTCAAGGCTCAGCAAAAAGAGGGAAGAAGTCTTCAGAGAGCACAGCTGAGGAAATATGCCCTTCAGTTGTTTCACATGAGGGAAAAAACATCACGAGTGCAAAGCCCGTTGTCAAAAACTGAATTTAAGCAGAATTCAACAGTTCAGAATGTATGTGTCTGGGGAGAGGGAAAAAGCCAAAAACAAAAGCACGGAAGCATCCAGCAGTGAATTTCAGGACAGCCATCCACCAACTCATTCTGTATCACTTGGTAAAACAGACGTCAGAATTCATGTCAACACAGAAGGAATAAAACGAAATGGCTGAATAAGTAATACTGCTTTTTCAAATTGACATTCATGACCCTAAATTAAGTTATAAACCAAGTTTCAAGTGCAATTCAGGTCACAAGTCCTGAATTAGCAAGTCTGTTGAGCAAGAAAAGCAATTTAAACTCTCTTAAATGTGTTCTTAATCCTTTTTGATTTTACAGCATCACTTTTTTGCTACATAAATACTTTTAATACACAGAACCAGGGGGGGGGAGGGGTATATAAATCTGACAACATAAATATCATTATCCACAATACGGCCCAAATCCAATGGGTTAAATCAGCTCTGCCAATTGTAGCCAATTTAAACCAAGACAGTACTTGCAATTTTGTTGTAAGATTATTATTCTTCACTGACAAAAACCTCAGTCCCATCACAGGGGGGAATATTTTTTTCAGTCTGCTAAAAACGTTAGCAGTTTGTTTTTTGTTGGTTTTTTTTTGATTTTTTTTTTTTTTTTTAAGATCTGGAATACAAGGAAACCCACCAGCCTAACGGCGTGCATTATTACGTTCCATTCAAACTGCAGCTAGCACAGCTATTAAGTTTTACAGCTAAATCTGTTAGCTACCCAAAGGCAGGAAGCAAGCAGCAGTGTAACAGGCACCGCGGCTTGGGCTGCTCTATGAAGGAGTGTGCTACAGCTGAGCATCGTTAAATCTAAGACAAGTATAAGACGCGCTTCAGAGTTCGAATAGCAGCCTGATTTTTAAGATGAATGAAGGTGGTATGAGGGAAGAATATGAAACATATTAATCATTTAGGTCCATAACAATCTCACCATAAGGTATTTCTCATCTGAAAGTTAGGGAGGGTTTTACTGCAGATGGATAGAACTGAGGCAGCGGTTTCCTCCGAACTGTCTGCCTGGGCCACCTCAGAAATCATGCCGATATACATCCCGAGGACAGCAGGGGTTCGCTTACACAGAACCAGAAACTGAAGCCATTTTTGCTCCTGTTAAAAAGAGGTACTCCTTTACAGGTGGCATTCATCAGAGAATCCAGACAATTCTGGACAAGAGCATGGAAATGAGATGTGTGACACTGCGTTGTTCAGAATCGGTCAGAATTTACTTTCAAGGATCACCTTTGCAGATGTAAAAGAGAGCCCCGCGAATCAACTCTGAAGTAACACGTCCCTTCCCCTCCATTCCTTCTCAGTTTTTCTTCCCCAAGAATTTTAATAAAACTGGAAAAAAAAACCCACCTCAGTACACAGAGCAGAACAAAGCTGAAAGAATATTTCCATTGGTTTTCAATTGGATGCCCATAATATTCCAAAGGGAAACAACAATCCAAAAGTTGGCAGCAAAGGAGAAATATCTCCATCATTTGTTGTCACTCACAAATGGTTTCCTGTTACTACAGCAATTAAGGCGTGAAAGGATGCTGACTCGTGCAGTGCTAAATATACACTCAGCTGTTAGCCAGCTCAGTCACATGCACACCACAGAAAGTTTAGCAAAGCACTAATAAGAGATGAATAAACAGATGACATAAACTATTTTTCTCTACTACTTGCCAAAAGATAACTATGTCCCAACAAACACATACACATGGCACCATGGGCATTAAAGACTAATTTACACTCCCCCTAACACTGCAGAAAATTACACAGGAATCATCTTTATCTCCCTCCCTGAAAACTTGGAAGGAGAAGAGATTACCACATTTATTTGAAACCACTGCTCTATCCAGCGGAGCGCATGCTGAAGCAATCTTGCAGAAGTGCTGCAATCAGTAGAGCAGACACATTTAGCAGCAGAAACGTACATTGCTTCTCATCAGATGGAGGACAGTACAGATCTAAATACCACAGAGCTTCACCACAACTTTCACTGCAGCGCTTACTGGATGTTCACCACCGAACGGTGGGAGAACACAATGCATTCATCCTATTCGCCTTCCCAAACAGGTAATGCACCGTACCGTTGTAAAGATGTTTAACAAAACACAGATCTAAGGTGGAAATCCTGTCGCTAAGTCTGAGAGAAAGCATAAAATGGCAACAGCTACCCAGAAACCCAAATCACCACCTCCATGACTGAGACGTTTATTCCTGACCCTATCCAATTCTCTATCAGCATCTTATCAATCCAAACTTCAGTCTTTCATTTCCACTCAAGAAGATTCACACCAAAATACACTTTGCTTCATAATGTCTCAAACTGCAGATGCAAAATACGTGAAATAAGATGTTTGCCTCAAGATTCAAGGGGGTTAACCAGCTAAAATGATGAGGTAGAAAGGGCTTGCAGTTTGTAATAGAGATAGGGGATAAGGATAAACATTTCAGAGAGAAATGGAAAATAAAAACAGCTCAAGCATTTATGCAGAAATGCCAGAAATGTGGGAAGTATCACTGCTGGAGAGTAAATGTGAACAATAACACGATATACTGATCTGTGCATGACATAATTATGTTATATATTATTTAACAAAGAGTAGTAAAAACATAAGAAGGTACTAGAATGCTGCCAAGAAACAAGCTTTTGTAGCAAATCCCAACTGCAGCGAGCCATCCAGTCACAATTCTCTGCCACAAAAAGGCAAATTCATTTGCAGAAACGTAACACCCATCATCCCAAATGGAGGTTGAGTTTTTCTCTCCTCACTCTGCTTCAAAGCTCAGGGACTTCAATGAGTTCCCTGGGGCTAACGGAGGGACATTTCTCAATGGTACAGCAAATTCTTCCCCTGGCATTATTAACACTTTCACCAGTAACTGCAGAAAAAGACTGGATAAATACTTTAACATTAGAGTGGAATTAAACTAATTCAAATATACCCTTCTAACCATAAGGCGATTTTTCGGCTTCTCTGCCAGCTTTGGTTTTTCTTGTGCCTCTCTGGTTTCAGGTTAAGCATCCACTCATTTCTTCACCAGTTATCACCTGAGCAGAGCAGCAGCTCAACAACGGCACAGAAACAGAAATAAGATCACAGTATCTGTGCTATCACTGCGTTAGATTAGGTTTTAAGATACCCTTTATAGCAGTTTCACTTGAGAGGATAAGCAAAACTGTTCTGTGGGACACCACAAAAGATTAGTTAACAGCAGTTATCGCAGTGGTGTACATAGCCAAAGAGACTGAATCTAGTGCAGGGCTTTTGTCACCTTGAAATTGAGAAGTGTTGGGCATCACTGATGTAACTCCCGAGCAGTGAGTGCTCATGAAATACCCAGAGAAGTACAGGCACAACTATGAGATCCTTTATTTAATGATGCTCCCCCTGTTCTTAAAATCTGTTCTTAAAATCTGGTCCTGTTCTTAAAATCTGAGAAGTTGAGAGAGGAGTTTGTCCTTTCCCACCCCTCCCAGGCAGGCAAGCGATTGCCAGCAGCCTGCACTGCACCAGGGGCTCTCCTCTGCCCCGACACCACCACAGCATCCCAGAGACATGGGACTTGTGCCCCGTGCCAGCAGCAGCATATCAGGTCCATGTATCACTCACTTTTTTCCAAGGCATCTGCCGTTACTGTTATTCTCAGGTAAAGAGTACTGGCTGCTGCCTTTTGCAGTACACAAGCTCCTTGATTGATACTGAGAAAGATGCAGAGCAACGCACATTGCGGGAACAATCTAAAGGCTGGCAACAGCAGCGCTTCCACTGTACCTGGCACGCACAGCACCAGCGCCTGTACTCGGGCAGACAGCAACACCCAATCAGCAGCTCTCACTGTGTGCAGGCCGTTACGGCAGGGAAGGACGCAAGGAGGGCAGCTGCGAGTCTGGCAGGCTTGGTGGGATGATTTTTCCCTCCTTTAAGATAATGCCACCATTACATCTACAGAACATTGAAGAAACTGCTGTTGTCACATACCACCAAGTATCAGCCTGTGGGTAAACCTCGTTCCCTGCCGGAGGACAACCTCGGCAGTACAGAAGACTGCGGAAGTAAGATTCTCTCTGAAATCATTTTAAATGCATACAGAGTTTATTGCTTTTAATCTGCCTCAGAATTAAAGCAGCTACCCAGAACAAGAGAGGGAGAGCAGACAGAAAAACAGAACTGCATTCGTTCAGTTACAGACTCACAGCAAGTTATCACGCTGCTGCTGATTTCTCACTGCATTGTGTCAACAGAAACAAAAGTACAAGCTCCTCAGAAGTCCTCAAGAAACCTTTGATACTTATCAGAAACCTTTGATATCTATCAGCAAAAAAAAAAAAGCACTGAAAGGAACTGCTGACAATGTAAGTTCCAGCCATAAATTACTCTCAGGTAACTGCTACCCCTCTATATTAAGTGTACAATAAATGCAGAACACTGTAGCAATTAACCTATTCTTAACCTACTGCTAAAGACAGCCCTGTGTGCTCAGCACTTGGCCGTCTCCATCCTGCGTACCTGACTGTACGTGGTCAAAAACCAAGCTGCAACATCAGCTGTCTTTGGCAAACAGCTGCAGCAGTGAGTGTTGTACGATACAATGTGAAAACAGACAAAATACAGTTTATATGGAATCTTAAAACATTCTCCCTTGGTTTTTATAGGATAAGAGCACGGAGTATCTGCTGGGTTGTTACGCAGCTCCTGATTTTGTAATTTCTTCCGTATGTGACTTTTAAGTCCTACTACAAATGTTTTTTACTCTATTCATGAGAGTGATCTAACATTACTAAGATTGTTGGTTATATAAAGAAAGCCATAAATAAGGAAACAGAACAACAAAGGAAGAACAAAACCCAGTTAACTATTTCAAGCAATTGCCTTTAGGAAAAAAATAAGAGGGAAATTTTTCTCCTGGGCAGTGTTTCTGCAGACTTCAATAATCACCTGCCTTCGCCCCACAGGATGAACCAGCTCAATTCCAAGTGCATCTATGCAGCTCCCAGCAGCAGAGCTAACTCAGCCCAAGCGACACCACTGCAAGGCAGAGCTGTGCACACATTCCCCCTCTAAAGCTGCTCTGGGACTTGTGCTTCATGAAGCACCACTAATCTGATCCATTTACCTCATCCCAATGCTGTTTAACTTTCCCTTGAAACTAACTGATGACAATTTGATTTTGCTACGTATTTCAACTTTGCCCGCTTTCCCTTTTTTTTTTTTTTTTAAAAAAAAACCTTTCCTTTGTAACTATTTCAACTGTGCTAAAGCAGCAAACTCCTGTAAGTGCTGAAGTTGCATCCTCCACCTACAGTTCTGCTAATCAGCTTGATAATTACTTATTATGAACATAAAAACCACAGCTGAATCCTCAAGGATTTCTGCACACAGAACATGCCTGTTTTATTTATTTCGTGTGAGGAAATAAGCAATCTATTTAACAGTTTTCCTCATGGCAAAGGAAAGTAGCCTTTGGTAATAGTGAATCGCCTGCATCACTGACATACCAGTAATGCCAAGGCTTGCTGGAGAGCTGGATCACATTCATGCTCCTCCTATCTGTTTCATGCTATATGATGAGGCACGAATGCCTCTGGCACCATTCCCTCCCCTTATTCTCACGTGCTGTTCCAAATTCAGCCAGTATTACACAGCCTGTCCTCCAGCAGGGAGGAAGGGGAAGGGTTTCAGCAGCCTGCAATCCTGGGAGGAGCAACCCTGGAGAGACAGCTGTGGAAGGGGATGAGAGACAGCTCCCTGCCTATCCACAAGAGGTCAGGGGAATATGAGGTCAGCGATGCTCTCCAATGTCACTACAAGGGCTTGACAAGACTAAAAACCAACCCAGTTTTCTCACTAGTGCAAGTCACCTTACGTGCTGCCAGTGACACAGATGCTGGAGGGACAAGAGGAACCCTGGCCTGAGGCAGAAAGTCCTCATGGCACTTCTCAGGAGCAAATCAGATGGATGCTGAGGTCCATTTGCATTGCTGCTACAAGGGGCGATCTGGTTATTTTCCCCCTGGTTCCTAAATTCCTCCTTGATCAGAGGACTCATCCTTTATCCTAGCACTTGTCCTCAGCCACAAACACAGCCAGACCTAGAGAACATGACTGCTGCCAGCATGGAAAGACACAATGGGACCACCGTTAAGAAAAATATTTGGTTTAATCTCTTGATCTTGAGCAGATGTTTGTTTCACGTTTGTGACACCATATCCTTACTCAAGCTTTGTAAAAAATCATCCCATTGTCAGGACTTAATGAAGTAATAATTTGCAATATGAAAATTGAAGCTAACTGTATGTAAAGGAGCAGCTAGCTAAAGCAATCAGTTAGTTCCATACACGTTGCTCTCCAGTGTTCCATGAAACTCAACTAAGCCAGTAAAACACAATTTCTACTTACTCTGTTTGCCATGAAAAATGGCATAAGATACTAATGGAGACTGATGACTTGCACTCTGAACACAACCTGAGTTATACTGGCCAGCATTAAGGAAGGGATCGATCACTGCACACAGTCAAAAGCTATGGAAAACAAATCATTTAAAGTCATTTTAACAGTAAAAGTAACTTGAAATCAATGATATTTACAAGTAAAACCACAGCCGGGTGAAACAGAACATTATCTGCTGGTCCCCAGTAAGCATTTGGTTGCAAGGAAAATATAAAGCTGTGCAGCAATAGAACTTTGTATACATAAACACACCAAGAAGCAGACAGATCTCTGTGGAATGGACAAGAATCACTCAACGTTTCCTGCACCCCCTCCCAACCAAGCCCCAAGGCCCCTCAGAGGGTTTGGGAAGACTTGCTGCCGTCCAGCTGCCAGGTCCTGAACCACCTCCGAGAAGCGAGCTCCTGGGACCAACACCTGGGCCCCTGCTGACACCCACAGCGCTGCTTCCCCCCAGCTGGTCTCCCTGTAGAAGCCTCTCGTTTTTTTATGTTTTAGAAATGAAAAAGACTTTCTAAGATTGTGTCCTTCCCCCAGGTCAAGCAGGAGCCTTTAACTGTGACTGCAGACACATGGCAAGGCAGGACTTAACTCTGGAAATGCCTCATACCTGGCACAGACACAGGAAAGTCTTCTTTTCCAAAGCAAAGCACAACAACCGCTCAGCAAATTACAGTACAGGCACCAACATCCTTAAAAGCTACTGAGTATTTAGCAAGTAGGCTGAGCAAAGCTTTTGTCCCTGGGTACAAGCAGTGAGAGAAAACAAAAGAAGCCACCTGCTCCTTATGACTGCTGTAAGGTGGCAGGTGAGCTGCCACCAACTTCACCCCATCTCCAAACATGTAACACTCGTCTTCCAATGCTTCCACTTGCTCTTTTTAGAGATAAACATGTAGGTTGAAATAGTGGCACGTTGGGATCTGCTAAAAGCTAAAGCAGGCTCATTTGTAAAGATCCAATTAAAAAAAAAAACAACACCACCAAACAGTAAATATAAGACAGACTGCGTATCAGGATGTATTATGGCTGCAGGGGTGAATTATTAATAATCAATATACAAATATTGAAGAATGCATAGTAAATGAAAACCCCCCAAAAATATACCAGTGATTTCAGACCCCACAGTTCTGAATGAGATATGCACTCTACTGGATAAAGAGTGTATGTTGTCAGCTTTACCTTAAAAACCTTGGGGTTTCAGAGGAAGCAAGAGCCTGCTTGAGGCATGAGTTAGTGACATCCTCAAAATTCCAAAAGGCAAGCTAATGTTAAAGGACGTTATCCCACACAGCTGTAAAATGACAATAAGAACATTGGCTTTCCAGTTTCTGAGATAGCACCATGCCAATTTAAGGAGGAAGAAAGGAGAGGGATGGTGTGATGACACAAGACAACTCACACACACATTCAGCTTTTCCCAGTCTGAACCACTTCTTTACCAGCAAAAAATAAACTGCATTAAGGACATCCACAACAGCTTCCTAAATCACTGTTTGCATGATATACTTATTTCAGTTTTTCCATTTATCATTTTATAAAATAAAAACTTTTAGTTACATGGGTAAGCTTTACGCAATTTCGTTAGGAAACAGACATCGTCTTCTTCTGCTACAGACTATACGCTAAATCAGTACCCCTGTCTTCACAGGATATACATGGAAAGATAACCTATCACTGAAGGGTTCAAGCTGTTTAGCAAGTAGAAGCTGCATTTTAAGCGATCTTTCCCAAAGAGAAATAAATTAAAACACCCCTCACACCAGACAGGAAAGCCAATAGGGACGTCTGTCTCCCAATAGCCACGAAATGCACTGTTTTACACAAGACATATGCAGTCAAAAACAACGGCTCAAGGCTTGAGTTTTGTGGGGTTTTTTTGTTTTTTTTTTTTAATTTGACCATCTAGAATAAAGAAATACTTGTGCGTGATAGTTATTTTGCACATATTACACACTTAAACACATGCAAGATCTGGAAAAGAAGTTTTCATTTGGGCAGTCTTCTAAGATTCCACCCGTTTTTCTTGCAGCAATACATGCCAACTGCATCAAAACAAGCAAGCAGAAAATGTGCCAAACAAGCAGCTCGCTGGCTGTATGCAATGCCCCATCTTAGCAACACACTTCTAGTTTTTAGTTTTTTACTGTACCAAAAGTACTGGTCATCTCTGGTGATACTAGTTCCTTTGCTCGCTTCTCAAGTGGTACCAGTGGTTTAGGGTATCTGGATGCTAAAAGTTTGCAAAAGCAAGATGGCAGTAAGTCACTATTTATAAATCTTCCAGACCCTCCCAGAGTGCCTGCCAGCAAGGAGGGAACCTGCATAAACAAGGAGAGCGAGTTTCTCTGGGTCTTACACACACACTCCACTTGATCTTGAATCATCACAGAATCATAGAATGGCCTGGGTTGAAAAGGACCTCAAATATCATCGAGTTTCAACGCCCCTGCTGGGTGCAGGGTTGCCAACCACTAGACCAGGCTGCCCAGAGCCACGTCCAACCTGGCCTTGAATGCCTCCAGGGACAGGGCATCCACAACCTCCTTGGGCAACCTGTTCCAGTGCGTCACCACCCTCCTGTGCGAAAAACTTCCACAATGCTTGCTGGCTTTCCTCTGCAAAAACACACAGCTAAATTTCTGCATTCAAACACAGAACTTTAATACTGGAGAACAGAACTGCTGAATTTATTCTAAGTTAAAGTTTTATGAAACATTTTCTACACAGCTGACAATTTCCATAAGATACTAAGCGGTTATTGAGATGACAACATAATAAAAAATTTAAACTCTCCTAAGCTCCTTAAGTTTACATTTCTTCTGCTACATAAAAAAAAAAAAAAAAAAAGTCCAATAAATCATAAGCATTCAAATGTAATAAAGCTTATGGAAATGTCAGATTGACAAATACCACACAATAGTGCTAAAATGAAGAATGGAAGTAAGAAATTTTCTAATGCCATAGAGTATGCCTTAGAGATGAGATCTCGTTCACACATTTGTTACTTCAGAGTTTTGGGGTGTGTTTGTGCTGGGCTTTTTGTAACCACAATTTCATTCTTGGTAAGTTTCTCGGGAAATGCAGCATCCCTTCTAGTTAGGTTTCAGCCATATGAAATCCCTCAGCTAAGGTAACCCATGCAGCACATCTCTTCCCAAGTTCTTTGCCTTTACTGGGCATCCATACTCTTGAGAGAGGACGTAAGAAGAATCTGAACAAAATTTAGCTACATTTCTTAAGTGAGAATCCTATCTGGGGATAAAAGGGACTGGAACTCTGTCTCCTTTCCTCAGCAGCAGCTGCAGGTTCTCTTCCCCAGTCAGGCACTGAGGAGATCCTCACAGAGCCTGGCACAGCCCGCCCGGCTGAGCTCCATCCCAGCTCCCAGGCAGGGCTCTGCCCTTCCACACTGAGGCTGGGAAAGCCACCACGGATTTATACACTGAATACTGTAGATATAACAGCACACAACAGCTAAGGGGCTGAATTCAGCTTTTTATTTCTCCTTTCTCCTCACCAAGTCTCAAGAAAAACAGCATCAGAACAACTACAGAAACGATCCAACTCAGAACTGCCTCATTGCCCTCTTTTTGCTAGCAAAATGGCACCAGTTTCAAGCAAATAGATTTAATATTAGTATTAATTGACATCTGGGGTGATGAGTCTTTTATAATAGTTTGTGACAAGTAACAAAATATTTAGCATTATGCAGATGACCAGTGCATGAAAACAGAACAATTCCATCCGTAGACATTAAAGAAAACACTAAGCAGTTGGCTCAGCACTCCTCCTCCCATATTCTGCCTTCATCAAAAGGCTCAATGGTTTGGGAGGAAAAAAAAAGAAAGAAAAAGGAGAATTTCAGAAGCAAAAAAGAGAAGTAATATCTGTTTCCATCCAAAACACATTATTTCTTTCATCATGGAGTATTTCAGACTCAGCAGTGAGATCAGCGATCGCCGTGGTATGTGCTGTGATGGACCGCAGAAAGCAGTCCAGAAGCATAAAGCAGAAAGGGTCTGCGCACAGGCAAGCTGTAAGAGTTACTCATTTTATCAGCTTGCTAGAGCACTTCAAATTACATGCTTAGCAGCATGCCTGCCAGCAGGCCTTTTCTTAGAATAGCAATCGAATGCCAAAGCTAAAAACCAATTTCTTGACCCAGGTCACTGCAGGTAGGTATCTATCTTCATATGCTGCTCAGCGCACCCGCACCCACTGGGCTGTAGAGGAGGGAACTGCCCCCCCCAGGTGCCATCGTGCTGCCAGCCAGCGTGCATTAGCAAGGCTGGTCCCCTTCCACAGATCTGTCAGTCCACCCAAGAAACTTCACTTTTCACTGGGAAAAAAAAAAATCACTTTTCAGACAAGAGAAGCGAGGCCAGAAAGCTCAAATGATGCTTTGTGTTAACACAGTGTAAGCTGTACCAAAAAGAGGTACTAAGATCTTGGGTGGTTCCCACAGGCAACAGGCAGATAACTGGTTTATTTTTAATAGCATGGGGTGTCTGACTCACAAAAAAAAAAAGGAATTGTTTTCATAATAGATCACGTTTGATGTGTCTAAAGAACTTTGGTTAAATATTTGTCTCTGATGATATTTGCAGCCTTCCAAATTCACTTCCCTGTGTGAGCCGTGGAAGTAGTGGCACCTGGGCTCTAACACTCCCTATGCTACTCCAGTAAACGGGAGAGTTCATAAATTTACCACCAGATCAAAAGCAGAGATGCTTCTTCTGATACCAAAGTGAGATTCTGCCCAACACTAATTATAAGTTTGCAATACCCTCATTAAGATCTTGCTGCAGCTGTCAGACCAATGGCACAGACAGAGCACTGCCCCTCACTCACAGCGTGACATTTTTCACAAAGGCATGACACACTAACTTGGAATTATGAACATTTTTCCATCAGAACGTACCAGTTTGGTCAGATTATTTGTTAAACCATGTATGGCACAACATGCCAGTGCCTTCATAGAGACTCTAGCTAGAGACTGCATTCTCCAAACCTGTCCATTAAGCCAGCAAAATCCAGCTGACAAGGATACGTACACCACTACCAAGTTTTTGCACGTTTTCCAGTTAAGACAGCATCAGCAAGCTAAAAAACCCAAGCTATTACATTTCAGAAGGCCTTTAAGTAAATGTTTCACATAATGAAATGTAACTCGGTGCTCTGAAGGAACCGCACATAGTTCTAACAGGATTTTTCCTGTCTCTGCAGCAAGGATGAAAAAATAACACACTCACTTGTCACCACCTGAGGTTTCTGAAAGGCTCTATGTAGCCACTGTGTTAGTATTATTAATGGAAAAGCGTTACATTTAGGATTCAGAATGTTTTAAGCCAGCACGGACGAGAACAGCACCCTCAGTACGGCTGCTGCACGGCTATTTCTTACCTCAGCTATTGAAACCTCCTTCCTCCTGGTTATCAGGTTTGCTGCGCTGCTTTAAAGTGCTTTCATGAATCATTTTCTAATATACGACTGACGCTAAAGGCAGAAAACCTGAGCATAAACCCTATTCCTTCTTTCTAACCCCTTCTCTTCCGTTTATAACAGAAAACTGATACAGAAGGTCAGAAGCATTAAACCACTCCTGACATTGCCAATACGATCCCTGTATTTTCATCTCCCCTATATAAGAAAGGAGCAAGAAGGAATACTTCACTGTGTCGCCAACAAAAGGAAGCCTCGACCATGGAGCACCACTTGCACAGACAGGAAAGCAGCCCTATTACAGTTCAGAGAAATCAGGCAATTTGCTACTTCAGTGTCTCTGTAACTATGAAAAACACAAAATATTTATATTCAAATCCACATGCATCATCTCCATCTGCTGCGGCTGACATGCTTACAAGCACAAGCTGGAATTAAAAAAAAAATGCTTCAAAAGCCTTCTTGGGGAAAGAGGAGACCCTATCCACCTTTCCAATTAAAAAAAAAAGTTAAAAAAGACTTTAAAGACAATGGAAAACTAAACCTGGGCAGAAAGGTCTCGCAGTTGTCGGAAGAAAGAACAACGTGGTGATGTTCTGACCACATTTTCAGACAGAGAGCAAGGCAGAGATTACAGTCTCAATTAAAATACCTCTCAGAATTCCTTCTAGAAACAATTCCATCTAGATGCAGTTTCATATCCTTCCCCCAGCTACTTCTATGCAAAAGCCTCCTATTATTTTAACTCAGGCTTCCAGGTGGGCACAGCTTCACAGCCATCCTTCACCGCAAGCTCACAGATCAATTCAGTCCTCTGACCAAAGCGTTCCAACTAACAGAATCATTTCAGCGCTAGTTAATAACAACAAGCTTCAGCTGCTCTCCGCTAGCTAGACTTTAAACCCACCACCAGTGCTCAGCACCTGGAAGCAATAAGCAGCCAGATGGAAGTGCCCAGGTAAGACAGGGGACAGTGTGGTGGCAGGAACTGTTCCAAGCCACGCCGTCACAAACCTCTCCCCACCTATGGTTATGTGACTACAGGGCAAACAGATGCATTAAGAATCAAAGCATTCGAGACTCAGCTAACTTAAAGGCTACAGCTCACCTACCTGAGGACCATCCTTCAGCGTAGCAGCGAGGGCAGCGGCCGGGTTTCCCCGCAGCCTCTGCCATTAGCGGAGGCCACAGATAGTGTGTCCTGTCATATTTCGTGCTAGGGCAATTAGATGATGGAACTGCTTCCTTCTGGTGGCAGGCCTGCGAATGGACTGAGGAACAGGCCCCACTGGGTTCTTGATGTGCCCAGGTCTCCCCATATTGCTGACAGCTTGCCCGAGCTGCTATGGGGTCTGTTAGGGCACAGAAGAGGTAGTGAAGGAAGAAGGTCAAAACTTAACCCAATAAAGACCACATTAAGAAGGGTATGGACTATGACCTCACTTCCCATGTAAAAGTACGAAAAGATCACAGGCACAAAACAAGCTCAAGTGCACAGAGCAACAAAATTGCACGTGCGTTTCATGATTGAGGAAAGACTGATTTTCCAGACTGAAACAGGACAAAGGAACTTTCTTAGATAGGCAAGTAAATGTGAAGGCTGCATTTGGATCACACCTCATTGGAAATCAACGTAAGAGTAAAACTAACAAGCTGATCTAAAGCATCCACTACTTGAGTGTCCAGCAAGCTGCCACGGGATGAAAAGACTGAAAAGAAACAGACCGACCAAATCACCTTATCTACATTAAACTAATTGATTGTAAAAATCAGAAGTTATTACAGTTGATTGGAGCTGGAGAAAGTATTTGGAAAGTGGGGCACAACCCTCCCCCCCTCCCAGTCTGCTACTCACAATCACAGCCTGTATACCCATTTAAAACATTCCTATGGTCATCATACTAACAGCAGGCAACAGCAAACATTCAAAATGTTATCATAATTCAGCACGTGAAGTACAGAACAACATCATCTAGCCCAGGAATCGTATTGTTTTCTTCCCAGCGCAGCCCTTCCATACATTTTGCCTGCTTCTGTCACTGCCTGGTGCAGTGAGCAACGATGCACGTCTGATAATCGGCAAACTGCTGCCCTTCTTCATATGAAGTCTGAATTCCGTCAGTACCAACCCTCTGACATTAGCTCCCTTCCCTCTTCAGCCCAGAACAGCTCCAACACACGCACACCAGAAGGGAACCTCGCGCTCTGTGCGTACCTCTAAAGAAAGCAGAGCCCCTATTTTATCTGCACTGAACGATTCCTGTGCTATGCTTCCTCTCCTCTCCCTTTAGCATGATTATAGTTCTCTAGAACTATATCAGGCAACATACAGGAGATATACCTTATAGTTTTAAGACTTCTTTTTCCCCTCTATTTTTTATTCAAAAGACTTTCTAGAAGCTCTTGTTTATGATTTTTTTTTGTTGACCACGTTTAGAAAAATCACTTTCTGGACAGAAAAGGTGACAGCTGATTCCATTATGCTTCATTAAAGAAATAAATCAATGAATAAATAATGATTGGAGCTGGAAAAAAGAAAAAGTTATCTTCAAAAAAATCAAGTTACCAGCTGGGCAGAACCCAAAACCTGACTCTGGGGACTGAGGACCGATGGCATTACTATACTTGGAGCAATCCTCACCTGTGGGACCACGAAGTGAGGAACTGAGCTTTTGCTGAAAAACTCTTTCTACTGAGATAAATGTCACCACTTGTGGCAAAAGTGAACTGCAATTTTCACTAACAAATAAATCTGCAGTTTACTAACAAGGTTGTAGCTTGCTATGTCTTTAAACTTAAACTAATGCTTTTGTAACAGTTTTCCAAATTCTAAATGATCAGACAACCACAGTATTGTACAGAAACAGATTTTCACGCTGTAGCTAGCAGCAATCGAGCAACAAGGCATTTAACAGGGGCATCTGTTGAATTACTTCTATATAGACCTTGAGATACCACACTGAAACACGTGCTAAGGACCCAATGCAATAACCACAGTGCGATCCTCCAGTGATACAGAAGCACAGCGAGCAGCCCGCTTTCACCTGAGCCCTAAGTGCCAAGAGAGAAACTGGCACAAAAACCTCTGGGAAGAACCCTTAAGAATGCTGAGAAGGAGCATTACAAAGAGCATTAGTTGTTAGTATTCAAAAGTTAGGGACAACATACAGCTTAAAGCATTCCTTCTACTAGGCTGGAAAACAAACACAGCCAATTCACACTCCACAGAACTCCTAAAAGGAAATGCTGTGGTGACCTGCTCTTGCTCTGGTGCTTATATGCAAGCATACGGCAAACAGAGCTGAAATGTTCTGCTTCTTCATGAAGGCAGCGCTCTACAGCTGACCCCTGAGCCGCTTTCTGCCCACCGTGAGATTTCCTTAAGGCACAGAGCAACTAGGAGCCACAGAAATGCCCTTTCCAAGGGCACGCTATGTCCAAAGTCATAAAGAGGCCTAGATCAGTGCACAGGGCTCTGGAGTGCCCGCTGTCACCTCAGCTGTAAGGCACCCTACATTACAGCTGAGCATCCGACCCAGAAGTCCTGAGGCTGTAATTAACGTGATTTGGCTTGGTCAGGTTTTTGATTTGCTGAAGGGAAAGCTCCAAGTTGGAAAGAAGGGCTGGATCAAAACATATATATAATAATTATGTATCAGCGTGAACTACTGAATTAGTGTCGTACAGCACTGCACCTCAAAGACCTTCCCCAGCACACACAGCTGTGTAAGAAGGAACCGCTCCCAGGCAGGGCAGCGCCATTCATGAATGAGCTCCGGGAGTAGCAGCACAGATCCTCCTCAGAGGTCTGAAATCGGTTTAGCGCTGCACGAGCACCGGGAGAATTTCAGAGGAGACACACGTTCCTCCTCCCGTTCTGAAAAATGGCCACCCACAGCTTTTGGAAACTCCCGGTGAGCTGCCGAGCACATGGAGCGCTCCGCTGGGGGTGAAGTTGTGGAGGCAGCGGCGCCCGCAGCCCGGCCCGGCCCGGCCCCCCCACCCGCCGGGGCGAGGCTGCTGCTCCCCGCCCGCCCTCAGCGCGGCCCCGGCCCCGGGGCAGCAGCCGCGCAGGGCCCGGCCCCGCTCACCTTGCGCGATGGCGATGGACTCGAAGCGGTGCAGCTCCCGCAGCAGGCAGCTCCGCTCGGTGGAGTGCAGGCTGTAGATGAAGTCGCGGGCCCCCTGCGCCGTGTTCAGCGCCTCCATCGGCTCCTTCTTGGGGTGCGTGCCCAGAGCCCGCCCGGGCGGCGCTCCCCGAGCCGGCAGCAGCGCCTCGGCGCCGCCCCACAGCGAGCCAAGGCGGCGGCGGCAGCAGCAGCGCG